>NC_067158.1:3935000-4235000 GCF_903995435.1 Acomys russatus | reverse complement strand
ACCTCCTGTATTGTCCTTGGCTGGTGCCTTAGTTTTTTTAATTGGGATTTTGGTGCATATATAAACTTTTGCCTCTTCACAAACATTAACGAAGTACATTTTGTTTTGTTTTTACTCTCACAATTCCATCACCCCACTCACTGTCTCTAAACTGCAGTGAACACGATACTGATTTGGGCTAGATAACTCCCATTAAAAATAAATAAGTCCTGCAATAAACAAGCAAATAAAGTCCTGTTTACTAAACACAGCTCATAGTGTGTTGGAGGCCAAGCCCTGGGCTGTTGTGTTTGTGTGTGTTCACTTGGGGGCAGCCTTCCTGCTTTTGGTCCGAGCTGGCCAGGACTTGGTTAAAGTGTGCTGTGGAGTAATAGAGAGTGGGATCTAAAAGCCATGTCAACAAATATATGTACTTGATGGTATATGATTCCATGAAAATTGATCGTTTTGCTTTGCTTGAAAGGAGATTTGCAGAACTATTACACTGAGAAATTATTAAAACTTACACTTGATGTAAATCCGTATCTATCATATCTCATCTTTATCAACCTAAAACATCTACCTGGGCCTAAACACATCTTAACCCCTAAACAACTAAGCTTAGTTGTAAAACTAAACTATCTGGTGTTCAGCCCTATCACAGACTTGAGAAGGAATAAAATTAATTATCTGAGTGGACAGGAAGTGCAAGTTACCAGCTTCCAAAATGAGAAAATGGCAGAGACAGTTTGCTGCCTGGACAGTCACCCAGAACTCTCTATAGCGCTGGAGCGTCGTCTGCAGCCTTCTGGCCCAGTGTATCTGGCAGACATATTTGTGAGGCAGGAACTACTGAGGACTTGCTTACCCTGTTTTGCCAGAGTTTGCTGTTAACTCTGCCTACATCCAAGCTTGCCCATTTTTAGGCAGAATTCTGTCTGTGTCAGAATTTTAGATGCACCAAGGTAGGAAAGATGTTTTCTTCAAGGTTGCCAAATGCAAATAGCTAAAACACTGTAAATGTAAGATTTATATAATTCCTGATTGTTTTGTGGTTCTTCTTGCTGTAGGTAGTTTATTGTATGTATGTGTAACAATATAAATGTATATGTAATATTTTAAAAGAATAATAAAAAAGGAAAAAATAAATAAAAATCCCGAGAACAAGGAAAAAAGCCTTATACTTGCAAAGAAATATATGTTTTGAGTCCGAGTCTCACTGTATAGCCCTGATTGGCCTGCAAGTTGCTATGTAGACCAGCCCAGGCTCCAGTCTCTGATGAGCACGATTCTGCCTCCTCGGTACTGGGATCACACATGTGTGCCGTCCTCCTCTGCTTCTAGGCACAGCACATATGCTGTCAATGAGGTTTCCAGAGTAAACGTTTCAGGCTGGCCCTACAGATCCGCTGATGGACTGTGCACCCCAGGCCATGGGTTGTATGCCCAGCACCATCTAAACAAACAGTGCAAATTAGTATCACATATACCGGCACCCAAAAACAGTAAGGGCCATCCTAACTCTGTCCGCGTGGGTAACATTATATTTAGTCCTACACTATAATTTTGCTGCTGCAATCCAAAAGTGATTTTTAAAAATAAATTCTGAGTGTGGGTTAATTCCTCTGATCTCAGCCCTTGAGAATTTGAGGAAGAAGGGTTTCCCCACGTTTGAAGATACCCCAGGCTGTGCAGACTACCAGAAGTAGTCTAGTCTTCAGAGTGAGAACCTACTTCAAAAGCCAAAGAATAAAGGAAGGAAAATAAAATAAATACCTATGATGTTAACTTTACATTTTAGTAATTCATAATAAACTCCTAGACACATAAAATTGCTTTTTGGTTCCCTTCATTTATATGAAGTTTATTTGAATAAATTGGCATTTCATGTAAGTAATAGTATTGTATATATTATATGCTTGTATTTGTTGACCTTACAGCGACTGCTCAGTAAAACCACTACAGATGAGTGTAATCCATTAAATGTCCATGTGTGTTTATATAATTATGAATATATTAAACAGGATCACCATCTCACATAGGATACAGTGGGCTTGTTTGTATACAATGTTTTTCATGTATTGAATTTGTTTCTTTTGTTTAGCTCCCTTTTGAGTGGGAATCTCTCCGTGTCCTTGTACTTGTAGCACTTACTGTATTAACTCTGAATTAAATGTAGGGTTTGTTATTATTATTATTATTATTATTATTATTATTATTATTATTATTATTATTATTAAACGTGATGAGCTGTGTACTTGAAAACAGAAGGATCAGGAGGCTTCATGTAGAACAGTAAGCCTTCCATTATATTCTTCCACTACCCACACTGATGAATCTTTAAATTCAGAACTGAGACTCCCCGCTGGTAGGTCTCTAGGTGATGGATAGCTACCCAAAGTATTGAAAATTTCCATTTCTGACCCAGGGAAGTTTTGAGGGCACACACTTATTTTTTAAGCTTTTTAATATCTATATCATCTATCTATCTATCTATCTATCTATCTATCCACTCGCCCACTCGTGTGTGTTCGTGTGTGTGTGTGTGTGTGTGTGGCGTGTGACACACATGTTGAAGGACAACTTTTGGGAGCCTGTCTCTTCTTCCTCTATGTGAGTTCTCTGGGTTGAACTCACGATGTCAGGCTTGGTGGCAAGCCCCTTTACCTGCTAAGCCATCTTGCCACCTTGCATATTTTTATAGAATCTGATAATTTAGGGGAAAGGGATCTTTATGGCATTTGAAGTTATGTCATTTTTACAGGTGCATGCCTGAGAAGTTAAACACCTCATCTGAGAGTGTAAAAGTTACGTAACACACTGGAGCTATAGAGTGAAGCGGTAGAGCCACTTGGGGAGGGACTGCAGGAATGACTCAGGTGACTTAAAAAGAAAAAGGTGTGCACTTCTCTCCCCATGGCTACACCCCTGCTCTGATGTGCAGCCTGCAATATTTTGAGTTGCCTGAATACATCCATTTCCCTTAACCTGATCTTTTTTTCTTGTTTTAGAGTTAAGCATTGTAATACTTTTCTGGGGCTTCCTATTAATTGTGCTGCTAGCTTTGTATAGCCAGATAGAATTAGTTTGCATTGACACTTAGTTTCATTTTAGTCACAAATATCTTGATAGCAAAATGTTAATTCTTTGGAAAACACTGGCTTCAAGTATAGTAATTAAAAAAAAAAGTTAAAGCTACATCTCCTCTTCCTCTCACTCTTCATTCCATTCCTGTGACTTTTACCCAATAAAGAAATGAAAAATGAGATACTAAAAAAAGTAAAGGCTGGAACTTAAAATAGCTTGTTATAGGAAACTTCTTAAAACTCATTTTCTTTTAAGGAATTTAGCTTTTTAATGGCAAGTAATGGGTATTTTTAATTATAAATGACTTTGAAGATTCTAGATTGTATTTTAATTGATCTTGAGATATAATTATCTAATAAGAAATTTAATTTAAAAAAACTTTTGTATCATTGGTAACTTAGAAACCTGATTTGCTCTTACGATTATCATTTCTTTTTATATAACCAAGTAATTAATTTTCTAATAGTTTTACCAATCTTAAATTTTTTTCTTGGTTAAAACTCTTAAGTTTTATTTTTCTCTTGTGAAGCAGAAGGCATTTCATTATTTCTTCTTCTTTTATTCCTTTTCTTTCTTTCTTTTTTTTTTTTTTTTTTCATCTTGATGCAAGTAGATGCTTATTATGGGAAGCCACATTTAAGTTAACAGTTGCATGCAGGCATGGTGTATGCTTCTTGGTTATTGTAGCATACACGGTCTACTTAGTTGGTTAGTTAAACTAGTTGAGATGAAATTTATAGCCAGAGGAATTAAACTACAATTGAATTCTCTCTGTTTAAAGAAAAACTGACATGTAGCTTTTGGTCCCTCATCAGGTCATGGCAAGAACACTGATACTGACTCAGGTCACTGCTGGGTACTTAGCAGGTTTTGGAAACCTCCACATCACCTCAAGCATAGGGTGCTGCTAGTCAGCTCCCAGTGTCGCTATGACAGTGTATTTATCGTATGTGTCTGTCTGTGATATATAATAAGTGTCACATCAGTGTGTGTGTTTGTAGTTATAGTGCCTTTCCTACGGTATCTGCTATCTCTGAAATGCCTCATGCAGGTTGTCACACACAAACATGAATGGCTATTTCATGCTTTATTGCAGTACCCTGTGGAGCCACCAGATTGTGTTGTGGACTTCCCTGTTCCGTTTTCTGTTTCCTGGACACCACAGGTAAATAAGTTTATTTTAAATAATTAAGAAGTGTATTCTTTTTAGTTGAGTGATTGTTCTAGGGTGAAAATTGTTTGTTTTTATGCATTTATATATAAACCTTCCTGTGATAATTTATATTTTCCAAAAGTTAATGTCTACCTTGTCTCTCTAAATGCACACATTAAGCAGGCAGGCAAACGATGTCTAGATCTCTTATGGCAAACATGTAGGTCTACTGATGTCCACTGTTTGTTAAATTTAAATCTTAAAAAGGTCTTTAGAAAGCAGTGGATGCAAATAGAAAGCTGCTAAAATTAATATTGATGACGTCATATGGCCTGTCTAAGAGGGGAATGGAATGTAAAGCCTGCTGATGGCACTCTGTCTTCCTGTCTGGTCTTACTCTACTTTGGTTAATTCAGTTTCCTTGTATATTGATAGAGATGACATCTTTAGACTTGTGCTGTAAACTGATGTTATATCCTTTAGAAAGTGATATTAGTACTAAAATACCCTTAAAAAAAAAAAATCAAAGGAGGACAGTGTTGAGATTCAAAGAACAATCCCATTATGACACTGTCCTCCTTTGCACCAGGTCACTTTGGTAGTTGAATGTACCTAGGAGAAGGCACCTCTGGTTATGGATGGGAAAGAAGGACAGTGCATCACGATGCCTTACAAGGGGCCTCTAAATAGACGCCATCTTTGTCTTTGTTCTGAACTTTTAAAATTTATATAACTGTTTATGTTTAGAGTTGTACATGAATGGTTATAAATGAGATTGCGAAGGTCTTCGTTATTATTGTATGTGTTGTGTGCATGCACTTGTGTGCTGTGGTGGTGCACTTGTGGAGGTAGCGGACCACTCTGGAAGTTGGTTCCTTCCATTGTCATGTGGGTTCCGGCGTTGAATGCTGGTTGTCGGCCTTGAGTGGCAGGCGCTTTGCGCACCGAGCCGTCTCACCTGCTCATGCATTAGTTTTAATGTGCTGAAGAGGGCTTAGGTTTTTGAGGCTTTAGATAGTCAATCTGACATTTTAAGTCATTTTTCTCATTTTCTTCTTTTAAAAACATCCTATCTCTTCTATTGGAAGTTGATACGACACAGCAAGTAAAGGAAAAGGCCTTGAGAGTGGTTTACGTTTGGTGCTCCTGTGTGCTGGAAGTGCAAGCCTCGGCCTGAGAACATAGGGCTAGTATACTCCTGCCCACGAGAACTTCAGATCTGACTCTCAAATGGCTTTTTGTAGTGGCTCCAAGGAAACAGGATTAACTGGCAGTAACTGGGGTGTAATGCTTTTAAAATCTGTAGAATACATTGCGAATTCTTATCAAGTTCTAGAATCATTGACTCCTTGTAACCTACCGCTCACACTCGACAGACACTATTTTGTCACATTTGCTTTAGTGGTGCATTAGCACCCTCGCTTTCTGTTAGAAATACAGTGTTCTTGGGGTTCACTGTCCCTGCTCCCTTTTCTGGGCCCCATTTCTTTTGTGTGTCCTTAGTTTTCTAAACAGGACTCTCTTTCCATTAAATTCTAAGTATGCTATTCATACGTATTTTTTTGTTTTGTTTTGTTTTTTGGTTTTTCGAGAAAGGGTTTCTCTGTGTGGCCTTGGCTGTCCTGGACTCACTTTGTAGACCAGGCTGGCCTCAAACTCACAGAGATCCACCTGCCTATGCCTCCCGAGTGCTGGGATTAAAGGCATGCACCACCACTGCCCAGCTTTCATACGTATTCTTATGCCGTATTTCCAGTGTCTCCGTACTCATCTGTTGTGTGCATCTGCTCTTTAAGGTGCTGTGTATTTAGATGTTGATCAGTTAGTTAATTCACTCACTGCCCAGTTGGTGAAGGCAGCCACAGTGTCTTATTATCAGCCTGCAACAGAACATGCCTCTGCCTCCCAGTGCACAGTTGTGAGGATTTCTGTACGGACTACTCCTATAACTGCTATAAGGAATATGCCTCTGAGGTTACTAAATACTGCCAGCTTGCCTTCCCAAATTGGTTGTATAAGTCTGTACTGACATTCAGGCACACATTCTTACATCATTGTTTTTTATTTTGATCATAGTTGCCTTTAATTCTTACCAAGAATTGAGAATCATTGCTGTATTCATAATCTTTGCCTAGTTGAGGTATTTTAAAAATGATATGCATCGATCATATTGTTTTGTTGGTGTCATAGGACACAAACATCTTTTCATGGATTCTGTTTTAACTCTGTGTATTAAATAGTTTGTCAAACTTTCAGAGTGGTCACATATATCAGTTAAAATGGTTCTGCTTTTTTTTCCTGCCTGTCAAGGAAAATCTGTGTCTTTTGTTTATATTCAAGTATTCTAGAACAATCTGAACTGACTTTTGTCCATATTATGTATGTGCATGCAGTTTGGCAATAGCTTCATCTGTATCAGTCTGAGGTAATTTCTGTTTTGTTTTTTTTTTTTATACAATACATGGAATTAAAATTGAGAAAGTTTCAGAAGTCTTTGTTTGCATTTAAATATCTACCTATGTCATAAAGCTTTTGGTGATAAAATATGAACCCCGAGTCTTTTCAACGTTAAAGCATTGGCAACACTAACTTGTATCTGGAAAGGACGAAGTGAGGTGAGGTGACATTGTGTGTGGTCCTTCTTCGTGGACTGACTGGGGCAGCTCTGCTCCTACATATTTAGGGGTCTTTTCTATTTTTTTTTTTTTTCCTTTTTAACAATAATTTTTAAACAGTTGTGGCTCTCAAGCAGCACAGACGTTACTGTTGTTGTGTAGTAGTAAAAAAAAAAACCCTGCTTCCTGATTTCACCAAGTCTTTGTCTGCTTCTGTACATTTCTTCTCTGGCTTCGGTGTCCCCTGACTTTAAACTTGCAAGATCATTTCCTTTCCCTTTGTGGCATAGCAGACATGGCTCTGTGGCATCCATACTAGAAATGGGTGGTTTTCCTTATGGTCCCCGTCTGCCTGCTGAGTTGATAATGTTTTGATGTATTTGTCTTTTGCTCTGATGAGAGGTCTGCTGCTGCTGCTCTGACATACTCATTTGGATGAGTAATTATAACGTGCACAGTGTCGGGCTGAGGATGGCAGGGCTCTGTGCGGCGTGACAGGGCTAGTACCAGTGCAGGTGTCTCACAGCATGATCAGCAGCAGCCAGTATACTCTGGCTCTGAGGAGACATTCAGTGTCGTAAGAAATCAGCAGCAAGGGCGAGGCTTCTGTTCCTATTGCTGTGGTGCTGTGTGCCAGAGACACACAAAAGCACTTCTCAGACTCAGGGTCTGGATCCTTTCAGATGCTGGTTTTGTTTACTCATAAATCCCCCTTGTAGATTCCAGTATAGCGTGTAACAACATTATCTCCCTCATATCACATGTGCTATGAAATGTGTCACCTTTAAGATTTTATACACTGGCCATATATGTCAATATTGTCAAGGGATAGATTTAAATGTGCTAATGTCAGATATTTAGGACAAAATGAAAGTCAAAATGAAAGTCATTTTGTCCAGGTCACAGGCTGTTTTCTACCTGAAAAATGTGCCATTAAGTGCAGGTTTGGGAAGTAACCTTGCCACGGGCAGTTGGAATATTTAGATTTGATCAGATGCAGTAAGCAGTGGCCTGCGTATTTCCTGCCATGGCAAAATCTGATCCCCCTGGGACAGTGCCATGGAAGAAGAAGAGTGAAACTAGTGATAAAGCTCTGACAGGCGATCCTCTGATGACTGAAGAGTGTAATTAAAGGAGTCCTATTGCGCAGCAGGGAACGTGGTCCTTTCCTCACAGCTGCAGGCCAGCAACTGGGCATCTTACTTCCGTTTACTCTCCACCATTTTTTGTTTCATTTTGTTTTGTTTTGTTTGTTTTTGAGACAGGGATAATGTAGTCCAGGCTGTCTTGGAACTCACTATGTATTCCAGTGTCCTGAAGCTTAAGGCAAGCCTTCAGCCTCAGCGTCTTGAGTCTAGCTTGTCAGTCAGTGGCGAGCTGCTACACTTGGCCCTTAAACTGTATAATCTTATGCAAGTCTCTTGCCTGCCTTTTACTTCAGCTCATCTATACATGAGCTTTCCTTCTTCACAGATCTTCAGGGAAATACACTCTGTTAAAAAAGCACAACTTCATCAAGGCCCACAGAGCATGCTACGCTCCAAGAAACCTATGGGAGTTCTACGTCATTAGGCTGTGTTGCTGCCGTCATTCCTTTGTTGATTTGGTCAGAAAATTCACAGAACCGGATTTTCCTTTACTCCTAAGTTAGTTATGTGTACTTTTGCTTTCTTTGCAGTATTATTGTTGTCATTGGTAGTATTACAAATAAAAGATAAAAGCAAAGAAACACCATTTTTAAAATTCTGTAATGTGATAGAAAAAGTACAGTGTTGGAGTCATGGGATCTGAATTGCCTGTTAGCTGCCTTTCTTCTTTTCTTTTTCAATATCATCTATTTAAAAAATACCAGGCCTTAAATGAAAAACAGGGAGAGCAGGGAAAATGCAAAGAAGAAAGATTAGAAAAATTATAGTGACCATATACGTCTTTCTGTACAGTGTAGAACTGTGCTTTCCTTTTCTAAAATACTAATAGCAAAATGTGTATTTATTCAAATAATCCTTAGGATCTTGGGAGCTTTCTTCATAATAGGGTTGGCATATGTCCATGAAACAAAGCCGGCATGTTCATAGCACTCACCTGATAACTATCTGTTTCATTAGGTCCTTACAGCAGTGGCTTCTCTTCTTCATCCAGGTGTTCTGCATCTTTGTTTACTTTTCCCCTTAGTAGGTAAAGATTTGTGTCGCAGTTGTAAATACAATCTCTTCCATTGCATTTTATTGTAATGTGGATAAACTGTTACTTAAACCATCTACCAAAATAAAAGTTAACTTGAATAGTTCTGAGTTAGGATTCAAGGTATCATTTCATATTTCTTCTGTTTTAGATAAAGTAGCATTCTCTACCTTCTTTTTCACTTATTTCTCTTTCTCCAGTGTCATCCTCTTTAAGTTATTAGTACGTCCTTTTAGTATTTGTGTTCCTCGGTTCTCCCATCACTGCAGTTAATGTCTGAGATCATCATTTGAAAACTCAGGGGTTTGGTTTGGCTTAAGTCTTGGAAATAAGAGTCTGTGCTCCCATAGGATCCATTACTTTAGGTGTCTGGTCCAGTGGCATCTCATTTTAGTCGGAATATGTGGCCTAGCAAGATGAGAAAAAGAAGAAGAAAGGGCCCAACCTTCTTGAGACAGTGACTCTCAGTGGCCTGAGACGTCTTACCAGGTCTACCCTCTTTAGAATTTCTACTGCTGTCCAGTACCACCATTCTAGGAAACATTATTAAAGCCTTTACCTTTGCAAGGATGTCTGGCATTCAAACTGTGGTAGTATTGTAATTCATGATATTATGTGTTCACATATGTATTACTGTTTGTTCATTTTAGGCATTGTCTGTAATTTATATACTGTGGAAAGCAAATTGGCTGGTTTTTGATGTTGTTTGCTTGTTAGTTTTAACCTGCCTGTATACCCCAAACATATTTCCTAATGTCTTGATCGTCACCAAATAATTGCATTATAAGATATTACATATTCAGTGTTTATGTCATTATGTATACTCTGCAGAGCAATGAGTGGTTGGGTGTAGTTATTTTTCATTTAACACAGTCCCCAAGACCTATGATATAGCTGCCCCCTCATCTATGAGTAGATGACTTTAGAGGACAAATAGATGGATACCTTTGACTTTTATATTAGGGAAAATTGTTATTGATTTCCAAAATGATCAAAGTTAGCTTAAACTTAGTAGGAATTGTGGGGTCTGTACATGAGATAGTTCTGGGTAATAATAAAAGAGTGGAGACCCATAGAGACTTGTATGATGTGCCAGCCTGTTGATAGGGTGCCTTCCTGGCACCTTAAGGCACATCTAAAATGATATATCTGCTTCTTTTAGTAAACCAGACTAGATTAACGATCTTCACAGGAATCTCCATAATAAACCAGAGTCTCGTGGGCTGGACCAAATCCTTTCCGGCATTCCATCTGCATCATAGTCTGTGTATAACAAAACTTGAAGATGTGAACAAAAGTCTTTTTAAATTGTCAAGGGTAACACATGTAGGCTTTGAATTCTTACAATCCTACCTTATGTGAGGTTCTTTAATGCCTGTACCTCCTTTGTAACCCACCTACTCTAGATAGCAGAGAAAAGAGATTAATGGGGGCAGGAGTACAGACCTTTTAGGCTCAGTTCCTTGAAGCAATTCCACTCTTCATAGTTGTCGCGTCCCTTCCGACCAGCGGAAAATAAGGACACGACCCGAGCGTTCTTCTCCAGGCAGTTTATTCAGGAACCTTTTCAGCAAGCTTCTTCTTCTCCCACTCGCTCGCTTCTCTTCCCCCAACACCTCCGCGCCCCTTTATATCCTCTGCCTCAACCAATCAGCAGCCCTTATGTCAGTAGCTCCAATTGGTTCCCGACAAGGCGGGATGCATATGTCAGAGCAAAGCACGGCCCACAACCCAAATAAGGACTTGTTTACCAGGAGCAGAATTGCAAGTCATCCTGCCTGGCAGGTTGCCAGGCGCCATTTTAGCGAGGGCGATAGCTTCTGCTTCCCACACATAGTCAAGATTCCAACAGACCCATTAAACTGCTAACCAGAAATTCAGCAGAAGTGTCTGTAACTGCAGCAGCTGGAACCCAGAGCAGCAGCCAGAACCAGAACTTCAAAGTGTTCTCTGGATCTTTTCTCTCTACGAACATCTCGAAGCAGATCAATGAACAACCAAAGGATAGGAAGCGAGGTCAAAACCAAACAGCCAAGGATATTTATCAGTTGGCAAAGACCATGCCCCTGCAAGAGGCAGTTTCTCTTCTAGTGGACAAAAATCACGTGTCCTCTCAAAAGTCTGTTTCCAGAGGACAAACACCACACACCCTCACACAAGTCTGTTTTACATCCCACACTGGGGATCAAAATAAAAATATGTTTACATCCACTACAGACACAAATGTAAAACATTTGTACATAGTGAGCTCTTACCATGGAGCTCAGAGAAAAGAAAGATCTGCCATGTCTATTGTGCATTGTATATCTATGTAGTGATAGCTTGTATGTTGAGTTACAGTTGCATTAAGGGTTCTCAAGGTTTTCAGAATTGTAGGACATTCCAGAATGAGATATGGATAAGTAACAAGAAATGCCGCAGTCTTAGTGAGCTGTGTTGATGTGAAAGAGGACTAAATATGTGATTTACTTGAACATGGACAAAAGGTAAGCATCTTGCTTTTTATTGGCTAACATATTGCTGTTATTTAACCTAATATTTAATGTTTACTATAAATTGATAAAATATTTATACATAGCAGGTAAAAGAAAAACTACATCAGATTCCAAATGGCTTCTTAGTGTTACGATTTATGTTTCAAAGTACTATTGGAAAAGAAAGGATTATTATAATTAATATAAGTGAAGTACATATATAATCTATTAACATCCTCTATCATAATTTGTTTTTGTAAAGGATCCTTCTAGTAAGTTTATATACCATATCTATTACATAAATTATTGTTTAGTGGGCATACAAAATAATGACTTTCATAATGGTATTTCCATATGTGTATGTATTTTACTCATATTTGCTGCCACTACCCTCCCCTCTTCTCTATTCCTTTCCATGTCTTGGGACTAATTTAGAATGGTTATGCATATTAGTATACTTATTCATGGGAATATTGTATATTCTAAATCATTCTTTCAGGGCTAGTGATATGAGTCAGGAGATTAGCCCGCTTGCCACCAAGCCTGGTGAGTTGGACCTGAGTTCAGTCTCCAGGACTCATGTAGTTAAAGGAGAGAACTGACTTTCACAGGTTGTCCTCTGACCTCCACCAGCACATTGTTACATTTTCGCACACACACACACACACACACACAAAGTATTGATGGTTTATGAAAGCACATTGATACAGCCTTTTGGAAAATAAACTCTCAGTTTGAAGATAAGGATCTAGGAGGTTGGGAACAGATTGGTGGTCAGTTATGAAATGTGTGAGAGACACTAGCACTCCTGCTATGAAATACCTCCTGTGCGCTTTTTTTTTCCTTTTTTGTGAGATAGAAATTGAATATTAAAAGCTAAAGTAGCTCACTAGGCAGACAGAGAGGGAAGCAGAACTAAAGGAGGTGACAGGAGAGGCAACAGAACAGTGTGCATGTTTAAGTGCTGTCAACGCGCTTAGTGCCCTGTCTCAGGCTGTGCGAGCAAGGTTAGCAGCCAGCATACACTGCTGTTCCTCCTGGTTGTCCTTCCTTTCTTTCTTTCTTTCTTTCTTTCTTTCTCTTTCTTTCTTTCTTTCAAGGTTAGCAGCCAGCATACACTGCTGTTCCTCCTGGTTGTCCTTCCTTCCTTCCTTTCTTTCTTTCTTTCTTTCGTTCTTTCTTTCTCTTTCTTTCTTCCTTTCAAGGTTAGCAGCCAGCATACACTGCTGTTCCTCGTGGTTGTCCTTTCTTTCTTTCTTTCTTTCTTTCTTTCTTTCTTTCTTTCTTTCCTTCTTTCTTTCAAGGTTAGCAGCCAGCATACACTGCTGTTCCTCCTGGTTGTCCTTTCTTTCTTTCTTTCTTTCTTCCTTCCTTCCTTCCTTCCTTCCTTCCTTCCTTTTTTAAAATTTTATGCACAAGAATTTGGTATGCATAAGAAAAAGTTGTACATAGCTAGATTTTTCTTTATCAAGGTATTGACACTATAAAAGAAAGTTAGACTGGGCTGTGGAGGTGGTTCCATTGGTAATGTGTGGTACACAAGCCTGAGGAGCTGTTTGAATTCCCAGCACTGTGTAAAGGTTAAGCATGGTGTCATTTGTGTATGACACTAATGTATGAGGCAGCATCAGGCAGATCCTTGGATCTTGTTGACCAGCCCGCCTGGCTGGTTCTGGGCGCTCCAGGCTCAGAGGAAGACCTTCTCTCAAAAGAATAAGGTATAGGGTGATAAGACCCAGGATTGGCCTCGGCCTCCACATGTGTCCACACACGTACACACCTACACTACAATATTTTACACGTACAAAGATAGACTGACTTGCTTTTTGGTTTTTGGGATTTTTTTTAACTAATTAACTCAAATGTTTGCTGTTGTTTTGTTTAGTAGTGTACAGTATGGTTAGCTAACAGCAATATTAAAAGTACCTTCTTATTTTCAACATGAGCTTGACAGACTTTCTTTATTTTAGTAAAATTGATTTGACTGTCCTCTCAAACATGAGGTGATTTTGCTTCTTTTATCCCTGGTGGCCTATAGCTCCTTCATGCAAATGGAAAACCTGAGCAAATACCTGAAATCGTCCGTTGCAGTTGAAATTATAACAGTACAGGACTTAACAGGATACATGGGGTTGAATAGATTCAGTCACAGATGTAACTACAGATACAGGTGAGGACCTTATTGGAAATGCAACTAAAGTCAAATGAACTAGATATGTAGATTTCTTTAAAGGTACCTGATTGGAAATATTGCAGTCAACATTAAAATTAAATTTCTGAAGTTTAATCTCTTCATGTTTTCATACGCTATGCAAGTCTTTTGAATCTTGCAAAGGTAAAAATGGTTATTAGAGGGTTTAACTGCCAGTGTTATAGAGAAATATATGAGAGAGAGGAGGGGGGAGAGGGAAGGAGGGGGGGGGAGAGAGAGAGAGAGAGAGAGAGAGAGAGAGAGAGAGAGAGAGAGAGAGAGAGAGAGAGAGAGATTGAGACACACACGCGCACACACAGACGCGCACACACACACACACACACACATACACACACACACACACACACACACACACCAGAATGAGAAGCAACTGTTGCAAGTACTAGAAAATGATGCTATTAATTTAAGTGTCATCAGAGCACAAAAGCTCACATTCCAGGACTATGTGAACATTATTAAAATACTGGAAACAATAGCGCTTAAGAGGAAGACGTTACACTCTGAGATCTGCTGAAGTGACTGCTGTTATTGCTTCTCTTCAGGTATTAGAAAAGTAACAAAACGCTTTTAAAGATAATAAGCCCTGCACTTTGAGACTGTCAGTGTTCACACTTTAAGGCTCAAGTGCTTTCATAGTTTAACATGACTTAATGACAACTATGGGGCAAGAGCCAGTATCTTAATTCCCATGTATGTACACCCTTCCTTCTCCAATGTGCAAGCTATGTATTTGATAAGATCTCGTTATCTCCATGCGTGTATGCATGTGAACCACTTATTCTTTTACTTTTCTTAGCTGTAAAGAGTATTGATATTTTTGCCTAAGTTGTTAGTTGTTAAGGAAAACAGTGCAAAAAGTACTGCTGGGTTTGTTGCTGTCCAGTCAGTGATGTAGTTGAGCTGTAACTGACAAGTAAGTGGGACAATGTAAAGTGTACAGCTGGGTGAGTTTTGACAAATGATCACCCATGAAATCTTCTCTGCTCTCAAGACAACTAGCAGATCTGCTGTTTTCACACCTCTCCTTCCCCTTTGTGTTTTCCTGTGGGGGCCTCTTTCCTCAGTGTGAGAGCTTTGACGAGGTTCAGCACCCTGCAGCATGCCGTCTAGCTCCTACCTCATTACTGTGAGGTGTTTATGGACATAGCACATGCTGTCACTAACTTGTGCACGGATGCAGGTTTTCAACAGTTGCCTACGCCGTTAGGCTGGGGAAGTGGCTCCCTGGCTAAAAGTGCTTGTCTTTCGAGGATGAGAACCTGGGTTCAAATTCCCAGAGCCCACATAAAAACTGGGCACACAGGGAAAGCAGGTGCAAGCCCAATATTCTAACCTGGCAAGCACAGCGGAAAACCAAGAAGGAGACCTTGTCTCAAACAGGGTTCAGAATGAGGATTGGCACTCATGGCCAGCCTCTAATCTGCACACTCCTTTGCATTTCCACACGAGTGTGTCCATAGCCATACATACAATTGAAACCCTTTTTATTTTAGTGAACTATAATTACGTCATTTTCCCCTTCATCTCCCCACCACCAAGCCCTCCCCTGTGGGCTCCTTCCAACACCTCCCATTTCGGGGCTGAGCACTTGCTGTTGCATAACCAGTCAGGAACTTGTCCCCAGGGAAAACTCTTCCACAATCTCTGAACAAAGTCACCTGCGGTTCTTTTTGTAGGCATGCGTCCCTGCTGAGATCTCTGCCTTCCGTGTTAGCATGTCTGTTGGTGTCGTCCTTGCTCAGATCATGCTTAGGCAGCCATGTTGTGAGGTACTGCGGGTATAACTTCCCTGCCATTTCTAGGAGACACAATCTCATAGCAGACTTCCGGATCCTCTGCTCTTACAAGCCTTCCGCCCCCACCCCCTCGTCCATGATGTCCCCGAGGCTCAAGAGTCATGTTGTATCAGTTGAGACTAGGAACTCCCTCTCCGTTTCCACACACACACATCTTTTACATATAAAAACAAATCTACTATAAATAGTTAGCGTGCCATTGGGTAAGTGTATGTCCTCACTTCTGTTGAGTGCTTGTTTAGGAGAGAGGTGGCTGGACCCTGCAGGAGTTATAGCTTTACCTTCTTAGGAAACTCTCTAAGTGCTTCTCAGTGTTATGCTGCATTACCCTTTACCAATGGTGCTTGGGACATCCTGCTTAGCGGCTGCCTTGCTGACCCCTGCTCTGTTGAGTTTCCTCCATTTTAGTCGCCTAGGTGGACATTGAATGGTGTCTTCAATGTGTTTCATTTTCATTTTCTTCATGACTAATGGTGAAACATCTGTCCATGAGCTTGACATCCATGCTTCTCTGCTGACGTGCCAGCACGTTTTCTCAAATTCTTAGTGGACAGAGGGAACCAAGGCTGTGAGTTGGGGAATTCAGTCTTACTAAGATGTCAGTTCTCTCCTGATTGACCTCTGTAAAAGCCCAATGACAAGTCTTGTGTATTCCTATGTGGGAAGCCGAAGCTATCGCCCTCGCTAAGATGGCGCCTGGCAACCTGCCAGGCAGGATGACTTGCAATTCTGCTCCTGGTAAACAAGTCCTTATTTGGGTTGTGGGCCGTGCTTTGCTCTGACGTATGCATCCCGCCTTGTCGGGAACCAATTGGAGCTACCGACGTAAGGGCTGCTGATTGGGTGAGGCAGAGGATATAAAGGGGCGCGGAGGTGTTGGGGGAGGAGAAGCGAGCGAGCGGGAGGAGAAGTGAGCGAGCGGGAGAAGAAGAAGCTTGCTGAAAAGGTTCCTGAATAAACCACCTAGAGAAGAACGCTCGGGTCGTGTCCTTATTTTCCGCTGGTCGGAGCGGCACTGACAAGTGGTGGCCCGTACAGGGACGTCTTTTGTCATTCATGAGTGTTCAGAACTCCTGGTGGTCAGGGCAGTCGACTGGAAAGTTCCCTGGTAAGAGAGGGACGAATAAAGTTCTCGGATACAGAGACTATAAGGTTCTGGTTAGGACTGTAAAGACTCGGTAAGAGCAATAAGGTTCCCGGTAGAGGATGAAATGAAACAGAAAGTAAAATGGGAAATTTACCATTCAGCCCTATGTTTATCACACTTAAGGACTTGTTAGGTGCAAAATCTGTAACATCATCAGATTCAGAGGGGGAGGACTCAGAAGAGGAAGTAAAAAAGCTGATCCGGAAAATGGAGAAACTAGAATCCGGGGTGGAGCCTTCGGCTCCTGGGCCGCCTCTATCTGAGTTGCCTTGGCCTCCTCCCTACGTTCGAGAGAACGGCTCGGGGACAGGACAGTGGACAAGGCCTCTGGGCCCGTGCGCAGGGCAGGTCGCGAGCGGCTGAGCGGCGGCGGAGGTGTCTCCATGGAGAAGATGCTCCCCTTGTCGCTGCTAAAGACAACACAGAATCACCCCATGCTGGTGGAGCTGAAAAATGGGGAGACATACAACGGGCGCCTGGTAAACTGCGACAACTGGATGAACATCAACCTGCGGGAGGTCATCTACATGTCCCGGGATGGCGACAAGTTTTGGCGGATGCCTGAGTGCTACATCCGCGACAGCACCATCAAGTACCCACGCCCCCGAAGAGGCTGGAGATCAGACCTCTACTCCCGCCTGTTGGGTTTTAAAACACAGAAGGGGGAACAGGGGGAAGCTGAAGTTATCGCCCTCGCTAAGATGGCGCCTGGCAACCTGCCAGGCAGGATGACTTGCAATTCTGCTCCTGGTAAGCAAGTCCTTATTCGGGTTGTGGGCCGTGCTTTGCTCTGACGTATGCATCCCGCCTTGTCGGGAACCAATTGGAGCTGCTGATTGGTTGAGGCAGAGGATATAAAGGGGCCCGGAGGTGTTGGGGGAAGAGAAGCGAGCGAGCGGGAGAAGAAGAAGCTTGCTGAAAAGGTTCCTGAATAAACTGCTTGGAGAAGAACGCTCGGGTCGTGTCCTTATTTTCTGCTGGTCGGAAGGGACGCGACATTCCTAGACGCACTGATAGCTATTTTAAAATTATATCAAAACACAAAAGATGTTGATAGACAAACAACTCTAAAGAACTGGGGGAAGGAATAATGACATCTGATGTAAGGACTTAGAGATCCTCTTTGCAGCAGATAATCTGGTGTCAGAATAGTAGACAACAGGTCCGGGGAATGCACAGTGCAGAACAGACTCAGACACCTGTGCTCAACAAGGCGCGCACAGAATGGCTACAGCAAGGGCAGCCTTCTCACAAAATTATGCGGAAACAATCAGAGTCTGTGTGCCAAAGGCTGAACTCTGACTCACATAAAAAGATGAACTCAGAATGGATAATAAGTACAGTGTAAAAGCCAAAACTCCAATATCTGGAACAAACCCAGAAAATATTTGAAGCTTTAGGTGAGACAGATGCTTCTTGATAGTCACCAGGAAGGAGCAAGTCGGTAATTGAACATTGTCAAAATTAAAAATTCATTTTCCTTTATCATGTTATTATGAGTATGGAAAGGCAACATGTAAGGGAAGTTTTCCAGTTATATACTAATAATGTACTGTGTCAGGATTACATAAAGAACTCTCAAATCTTAAGGAAACCCCAAGTGGACAGTGTTTCATGCAGGCAGAGAGTCTGTGTTGCTCTTTTATGGCCACGAAGCGTGACTGTGAACTGATTTTTATTTTATTTTATTTTTTTTAGTGAAGTCCTAGAAAAGTGAACTGGTATCACTTACTGATTTCTTTTGGCCTCGTTCCTCCCTCCCTCCCTCCCTCGGCCACACTTAGCCATGCTGTTTCCTTAACTTCATAATGGGGTAGTCCCCTTGTCTCCAGGGCTTTCCTAGCACTGAGGTCCCGGAGTCTGGTGGGAGACATGAGGGGGCTGTGGTGGGGGGAGCACACCTGAGATTGTGGGATTTAATACCCCCTGTGACAGTCAATCAGTGGAGAGCGGAAGCCAGGAGATAAAAGATGGGGCGGGAGGGCACAAAGGAGACTTGACTATTCAGCTTCTCAGCGCTTGTGTGGCCACAGGACCATTTCCAGAGGATGCCCCTGTTTTGTCCTGTCCCCCCTGTGTTTCACTGTTTGCAGTTCCTCGTTCCTGTTCCTTAAGTTCCTATCTAACACTTTCTGTCACACAAATCCTTGCCTTTGCTTTCTGGACATCTTAGGCTCAGAGAAGTAGGCATCATCATGTGTTATAGATAGAAATGGTGACAAGTGTACATACACCAACAGCACTTAAAAGGTCCAGAAGTTTGCCTTAAAAGAATCTTGCCTTGTTTGACTTGTTTATCAAACTGAACAAAACCCCTGCCAGGGTGTATTTAAACTCCATTCATTAAATTAAAAAAAAAAAACAAAAAAAAAACAGGACTAGGCTTCTTTCAGGTGATACCTTTGGCCCTAGAAAGTTGTAACCTTCCTCATGGTTGTCCGTTTGGCTTGACATCACTATGTGGAAAGCTTTCTGTAACAAAGTGGCCTGAATAAGCCACTAGGACCTGGCCAGTAAGCAGCACGCTCCATGGCCTCATCAGCTCCTGCCTCTGGGCTGCTGCCCTTGGAGTTCCTGTCCTGGCCTCCTTCAGTGGTGAATGGTTATGTAGAAGTGTAAGCTGAATAAACCCTTTTCTCCCTGAGCTGCTTTGGTAGTGGTATTTTATCACTGAGTTGCTGTTAGCACCTCTTTCCCATCTCAGCCCTAGTCTACGTTACCAACAATCCTTTTGTGGTTGATGTACTTCACGGTAAACATTTTCAAATAGGTGGAATTGAATGTTCTTGGCAGCCATTTCTTTTTAGTTCTGGATAGTCTCCAGGTTTCTCATAGGTTTCATAGTCATTTTCTTCTTCCTCCAACTCCTCTTTCTCTCTATCTCACTATCTTTTTATATCTATCTGTAATGGAAGATTCTGGAAAACATTGTTGTTTAGCATTTCTCTTTCCGCCATACCAAGATTTATCTGGAAGACTTCTGTGCCAGGGTTTTGATTCTGAGATACATTTGCTTCTGTGAGTTTATTGGGACGGGAGGCAGTTAGCCTTCTCTTTGTATGTTGAGCTTGCTTTTGGTTTTTGTTTGGCTTGTGTGTGTGTGTGTGTGTGTGTGTGTGCGCGCGCGCGCGCGCATGCGAATGCAAACACATGCACTATTCATTTCTCTAGTTCTCCGTCCTGCATCTGTTCTGTTTTGTTTGAGACAGGTTCTTTTTTTTTTTTTTTTTAACATTTTCTTTTTTTTTTTAACTTATTTTTATTTTTTATTATTAATTTATTCCTGTTACATCTCAATGGTTATCCCATCCCTCGTATCCTCCCATTCTTCCCTCCCTCCCATTTTCCCATTATTCCCCTCCCCTATGACTGTTCCTGAGGGGGATTTCCTCCCCCTGTATATGCTCACAGGGTATCAAGTCTCTTCTTGGTAACCTGCTGTCCTCTGAGGGCCACGAGGTCCCCCCCTCCATGGGACATGGTCAAATATGAGGCACCAGAGTACGTGAGAAAGTCATATCCCACTCTCCACTCAACTCTGGAGAATGTTCTGACCATTGGCTAGATCTGGGTAGGGGTTTAAAGTTTACCGCCTGTATTGTCCTTGGCTGATGCCCTAGTTTGAGCGGGACCCCTGGGCCCAAATCTGCCTATCATAATGTTCTACTTGTAGGTTTCTAGGACCCTCTGGATCCTTCTACTTTGACATTCTCCCATGCTTCTCTCATCTAGAGTCCCAATAGGGACTCTCTGTCCCCTCTGTCCCAGTTTCCTGGTAAGTGAAGGCTTTTGTGGGACAAGCCCCTTGGGCTAGTGTGCAGATATAAGTGAGTATATACCATTTGAGTCTTTCTGCTTCTGGGTTAACTCACTCATTATGATCATTTCTACCTCAATCCATTTATCCACAAATTTTGGGAATTCCTTGTTTTCAATAGCTGAGTGGTATTCCATAGTGTATATGTACCACAGTTTCTTTATCCATTCTTCTACTGATGGACACTTAGGCTGTTTCCATGTTCTGGCTATTATGAATAAGGCTGCTATGAACATGGTTGAGCAAATTTTCTTGTGTGCTGGAACATCTTCTGGGTATATTCCAAGGAGTGGAATAGCTGGGTCTTGAGGAAGCCCTATTCCCATTTTTCTGAGATAGCACCAGATAGATTTCCAAAGTGGCTGTACTAGTTTGTATTCCCACCAGCAATGAAGGAGTGTTCTTCTCTCCCCACATCCTCGCCAGCATGTGGTGTCGCTTGAATTTTTGATCTTAGCCATTCTGATGGGTGTAAGATGGAATCTCAGAGTTGTTTTGATTTGCATTTCCCTGATGACTAAGGAGGTTGAGCATTTCTTTAAGTGTTTCTCAGCCATTTGATATTCCTCTGTTGAGAATTCTCTGTTTAGTTCCAAGCCCCATTTCTCAATTGGGTTATTTGGTTTGATGGTGTTTAATTTCTTGAGCTCTATATATTTTGGATATTAGACCTTTGTCAGATGAAGGGTTGGTGAAGATCTTTTCCCAGTCTGTAGGCTGTCGCTTTGTTCTCTTGACAGTGTCTCCTGCCTTACAGAAGCTTCTTAGCCTCATGAGGTTCCATTTATTAATGGTTGACATTAAGGCCTGGGCCGTTGGTGTTCTGTTCAGGAGGTTGTTGAGACACGTTCTTATGTAGATTTTCTTTATTAAGCCGAGACTATCCCTCAACTCCTGGTGTCTTTTTCCTCAGCTCTACCATGCATTTTTATTCTTTCATTTCATATTCTTTAGTCATCTTTGAAATCTGTATTCAAACAATGGCATTTTGGGTTAGTTTGCCAGTTGCCCTGGCATAGGGTTTGAAAGTGTTTTATTGAATTACTGTGTGTTTTTAGCATATTATAAATATCATGAAATGCAAAGTCAGCCAAGAGATCATCTATTCCAGTTTCTACTTAGGCTTTTTGTCATTATGAAAACAATACATTGTCTTATAGGAAATAAAAAGTACAAGGAAGAAAATTAAAATTAAGAAGTGTGTGTGTGTATGTGTGTGTTAACCCATTCTAACTAGGTATCAGTGAAAAATAGAATAGTTGTTTGAGCAAATTCATAATGAAGCTAAGACTGGTTATTTTGGAAAGGGCTAAGGCCATGGGCTAAGGTCCCGTAGGATCTGCAGGACAGTTCCCTTTTCCCTGAGGCCCTGCCATAGAGCATCACAGATAACGGGAGCACTGCCAGATAATGAGAGAGTAACGAGACTGTGGCAGCGAGCGATCTGTTGGAGGAAAATTCACTTTGGACAATTAGGATATTACAGGCACTCCATTTCCCTCCTCATTTCCGAACTCTAAACCTGTTTCTTTGCTCACTTCAAAGCTCTGCAATTAGAGAGGTGATGGCCAACTCGCAAGGTTACGTTTCTGTCAGATCATATGCTTGTTGGCTTTAGGAAATTATTTCTTACCCATTTCATATTATTGTCTGTTCATTTCCATTGTGCTTATGCTTCAAATAACCATTTACATGTTAGTGATATTAGTACTCATGGTCTAATTTGGTACAAGTATTTTCCTATTTGAAATTTTTTTGATGAGGATATAATTTTGTTAGCTATATCTCTTAAAATACTTGCTTCAACAGTGTAAACATACACTACATACGGAGCAGTTGACATTTTATATGTGTTATCCTTCTCAAGTCTTGGCAGGATCTGTAGTATAGAAGTGCCATGGTGTGGATGAATATCCCCAAATGGCCTGCGTGTTAAACATTTGCTCCATAGAGCGCTGCCATTGGCAGGGTCAGAACCTGTAGCATTAGATTGTTGGGGGCACCTTTAAAGGGAATTGAAGGACCTTGGCCTCTTCCTCTGTTTCCTTTGCTTCTCTGTGTGTGAGGAGTCTACTCTTCCACATGTTGCCCCAAACCCCTGCCAGTAATTGGCTATTTCATTAGTTGGCCAAAGCAATGGTCTTTCCAGTTTGCAACTGGTAACTCCAAAACTGTGAGTGAAAGTATGCCCTTTCTCTTTATAAACTAATTATCTTGTGTGAAGGAAGGCCAACTACCACCTGAGGCTGAGATTGAGTTACTTGCTATGATAGTGTGAATAGGAATGGCCTCCATGTGTTCCAGTGCTTGGTCAAGAGGGAGTCGCACTACTTGCTGGTGTGGCCTTGTTGGAGTAGGTGTGGCCTTGTTGGGGTAGCTGTGACCTTGTGGGAGTGGGTGTGGCCTTGTTGGGGTAGGTGTAGCTTTGTTGAAATAGGTATGGCCTTGTTGGGGTAGGTGTGGCCTTCTTGGAGTAGGTGTGGCCTTGCTGGGGTAGGTGTGGCCTTGGAGTGGGTGTGGCCTTGCTGGGGTAGGTGTGGCCTTGTTGGAGTGGGTGTGGCCTTGCTGGGGTAGGTGTGGCCTTGTTGGAGTGGGTGTGGCCTTGTTGAGGTAGGTGTTTTGGAGGAAGTATGTCATGGGGGCAGTGGACTTTGAAGACTCAGAAGCTCAGATCAGGCCTAGTGGCTTGCTTTTCTCTTGTTGTCTGCTGATCCAGATGTAGAGCTCTCAGCTCCTTCTGCAGCACTAAGTCTGCTTACAGGCCACTATCGTTCCTGTTATGACAATATTGGACGAAACTTCTAAAACTGTAAGCCAGCGCAATTAATTGTTTTCCTTTGTAAGTGTGGCTGTGGTCATGGTGTCTCTTCACAGCAATAGAAACTCTCAGACAGCAGTTGGTATGAGGACTAGGGTATTGCTGAGATAGGCCTGTCCTGACTGTGCTTTTGTTGGGAGGAATGTGGACTTTGGGACTTTGGATTAAAAAAGCAGTTGGACACTTTGCCATGCTAGTAGGAACATGGTAGACAGTGGTGCTGAGGATGATTTGAGCTGTGGGGACCTGGTTCAAAAGGGTTCAGAAGAGAATGTTAATATGTGGCCTAGAGACCTTTCTTCATGAAGAATGGGCCTGCTTTCTGCCCTTGTCCAAAAAGTCTGCCTGCTATATTGAAGAGTTTTGGATTATGTTTTCAGAGATTTCAAAAGAGCCCACGTGGACTATGTTGTGTGTTTGTTAGTGGTCGCACTTATGTAGATCTATAATGAAGAGGAGCAGGCTGAGCAAGGGAAGTCACAGAAAGTACAGTTTGAGGAGAAAAAATGGGCACCAGAAGTGGAATGGCGCTACATCCTGTGCTCAAGGAATAAAGTGAGAAAATCCTGATGTTCAATGGAATAAAGGCAGTGGTGAGCTCAGGGCAAGACCCCATCCAGCTAAACTTCAAACTTGTGACGAGGAATTTTTAAAAAAGCTTCAGAGCCACGTGTGGTGGCACATGCCTTTCATCCCAGCACTTCTGAGACAGAGGCAGGCGGATCTCAATGTTTGAGGCCAGCCTAGTCCACAGAGCGAGTTTCAGGGCAGCCAGGCCTTAGACAATGAAGGAAACCATCCAAAGCAGAGAACCGGTAAAGATGTAATTGAACAAGGCGGGTATGTTCCACCCCCATCAAGCAGCAGAACTTGGCAGCTTCAGACACATGGTTCTGGTTTTAGAGTCAAAGACGGAAAGAAGAGGTTGTTGAATCTTGCTCCTCAATTAAGGAAAGCCTCTGAGGCCACGCATGTGTCAGGGTGTCTTTGCTGTGAAGGTGAAGCCTGGGTTGCCTTGGAGACCCCAAGATATTGAAGATTCCAGAGTCCTGGGGTACCTCCTGAGGAAAGCTGCTTACAGGGAGTGGAGCCAGCCTGAGAGAAGTTATAGTCAGCAAGGAGGAAAGGAGTTGGACATCTGACAAGCACTTGGCATTGGACATGGAGATGCAGAATTTGGAGTTTGCCCAACTGGTTTTCGGTCTTAACTCAGGTCCAGTATCTCCTCACTTTGCTCCCTTTTGGAATTGTAATGTATATCTTCATTATATGTTAGAATTATGTGCTCTGCTTTTTCATTTTGATTTGCAGGGGATTATAGTTAAGAGATTGCGTGATTCTCAGACGAGACTTTGAACTTTGGACTTTTAAACAAGTTTGAAATTGTTATGGACTATGGGGACTTTTGATGCTGCACAGAATGGCTTTCTGCATTATCTTATGGCTGTAAGCCTGTGAGGGATAGGGCGTGGAATGTGCTAGTTTGAATAGGAATGGCGCATAGAGTCATGGGTTTGAATGCTTGGCCTATTAGGAGTGGTACTATTGGGAGGTGTGGCCTTGCTGGAATGGGTAAAGTGTTGTTGGCTAAAGTGTGTCACTGAGGATGGCCTTTGAAGTGTCAATAGCTCAGATGGGGCATAGTGGCTCCCTACCTCCCCAGCACCGTGTCTGCCTGCATGCTCTTATGCTTCCCACCATGATAATGGATTAAACTTCTGAAACTGTAAGCCAGCCCCGAGTTAAATGTATTCCTTTGAAAGAGTTGTGGTCATAGTGTCTCTTCACAGCAAAAGAAACCATGGCTAAGACACTTGCTGAGAAGGATATAACTGACCCAGAGAGCATAGTGTAGAACTGAAGATTTTCCTACAGTTCATGATCTCACCTGCCATGCTTTCTGGTGTGGAGTGTCATTGATACCTAATACAGGACATAGTATTTAGTAGACTCAGTATTCATTTTTGCTGTATTAAATTGGATAAGGAAGGGTACAATCCATTTCTGTGATTTTTGCTCATTTAATTTTGCACTGTGTGTTGTAAATGAAGACTGTTGAATAAATTTGAAATTGGCCATCTTAGGTTCAAGATAGAATGGTTTCTTCTGCAGGACCAATCTCGTAAATGGGTTCAGTTTTCACAAGCTCATCTAATACTTCCAAGTTACAGTATAGTACAAGGTGCAGGATGTGCATCTCATTGCACTCCTTTGCTGCTTTGTGCTGTTTCCCCGCCCTGGTTTGCGGAGTAAGGCTGTCTTCTCTTTCCAAAGTACAACAGCAGAATAACCTTGAGTATTGCATTAACACTGCAGGTTAATTTTGCTACTATAGGCATTTTCGCAACATTAACTCCATTCTGTGGTATCTTCTTTTACTTTTTTCTAATGGCTTCATGGTTTTCTTGTAGAGGTCTGTAATTTATTTTGATTAGGTGTGCATTTCTAGGTACCTAGTGAGTTTTCTTTTCTTTTTAAGTTATTTTGAAAGAGATTTTTTTCTAATTTATTTCACTGAGATTACATTGTTGTTATAATATGGCGGCTACTTTTTCTAATGATTTGTATCATATAGCTTTATTGCACAGTTCTATTAAATCTAAAACTTTGTTAGTAGATTCTATAATGTCTTTTAAATACGGAATCATATCTGCATATAGGGACAGTTTGACTTCTTTTATCCTTTTAATGTCTTTTCCTTTTCTAATTGCTATAGCTAAGATACTGAATACTATGTTGAATAAGAAAAGATTCCCAGTTACAGAAGCATCAAGTTAGGTACATATAATTTAGCTTGTATGAAAACCAGTTTGAAATGGACCGTGCACCTTAATTTTAAACCTGAAATGCGGAAAGTGACTGCTAGAGGAAAATACAGGGAATACTTCTTAAGACACTGAGGTAGGCAAGAATTTTCTGGAGAGAGCCTCAGGAGCATGGGAACTAGCCTCAGTATCAACAGCTGTGACCACATGAAAGTGCTTCTGCACAGAACAAAAACCAAAAGCCAAACATCAACAGAAGAAAGAGTCCACAGACTAGGAGAAGATATATATCAGCTTACTCTGGACAAAGAGCTAGTATCTAGAATTTGGAAAGAATAGCATAAATTAAACAGAAAGAAAAGAAAACAGACTAATGAAATAAACAGACAGTTTTCATAAGAAGAAACACAAGTGGCCAATAAGTTTTTACAGTGTTCAATATTCCCAGAGAGCAAAGAAACTCAGATTAAAACTACTTTGAGATATGTCCTTACTCCAGTAAGAATGACTTTGGACAAGAAATGTGACCTCAGAGGTTAGGAAGGTGTGGGAAAGAGCAGCCCGGATTTATTGGTGATGGGAGTGCATGTTGATGTCGCTACTATGGAAATCAGTGTGGAGGCTCTACAAGAAATTAAAAATAAAATGCTGTATGACCTAGATATTTCACTCCTAGGCTTGTGCCCAGAGAAATCCATAGCCTACTATGGAAATATCTGCCTCTCTATTTATTGCTGCTCTCCTTACAGTAGGAAAAAAAAAAAGAAACCAACCTAGATGTCAACCTGCAGATTAATAGATAATGACATGCTATATATATGAAAATATGAACATTTACATTGGAAAGGAATATTATTCAGCTGTAACAAGAGGAGAAATCTTGAAATTTGCAAGAAAGTGGATGGTTTTAGAACATATAGCATTAACCGAGGACACCCACATTCAGAAAGGAAACACACAAACATGTTTTCCCTTATATGTAGATTCTAGCCTATAATGTGTGTGTATGTAAGTAGCTGTACGTCTAGGTATCCTTGATTGCTTTCTGTTGCTTGTGGTAAGAATGCTGACCACAAGCAGTTGGGGAAGAAAGGGCTGACTTCCGCTTACACTTCCAGGTTGTCTGTCATTGGTGGTAGCCGAGCAGGCAGAGAACACAGGCGCAGTAGCAGGAAGCAGGAAGCAGAGCTCCTTACTCACTAGTTCTTTGGTACATTCACCATGCCTTCTTATAGCTCAAACCAGTTGTCTAGGGACGTACCCACCCACAGTGGCCAGGCCCTTCTACATCAATTAGCAAATAAGAAAACGCCCCGCATACATGCACATAGGCCAGTGTGATTGAAGTAGTTCTTCAATTGAGATTCCCTCATCCCAGGTGACCCAGGTTGTGTTAAGTTGACAATAAAAGCCAAGTCATTTCCTCCCTTATCAATTTGACAAATACATCACCATTAAACCATAACCTTTCCTTTTTTGTGTGTCCCCAGGAACTCGTGTAAGTACTTAATATAAAATATGATACAACTTGAGAAGTCTCACTATTTAAAAAAGTTTCAGTCCTTTAAAAGTTTGTTGTCTCTTTAAGAGTCAAGAGACTCTCAACTGTGGACTCCTGTAAAGTTGAAAACAAGTTACGTACTTTCTTATTCTGAAAGACAAGAATCAGGGCATAGGAAAATATCAGACCAGAGTAAAACCATTCCCCAGCAATGTAAATCCAAATTCTATGGCTCAATGTCTTGAGAGTCATGATGTTCTGGATCTCAAAGGTTTTGTGTGCCATTCCAGAACTGCCATCCAATACACACACAGCTTGTTTTGTAGGCTCAGGACAGCTGCACTTCATACCTGCCACTGTTCTTGATGGCAATCCCATGATCCTGGCTTCTCCAGTATCCTGGCTTCTTCTCTGCAACAGAGGCT
The DNA here is from genome assembly GCF_903995435.1 of Acomys russatus. NCBI lineage: Eukaryota > Metazoa > Chordata > Mammalia > Rodentia > Muridae > Acomys > Acomys russatus. The sequence goes on along the minus strand of NC_067158.1, from coordinate 4,207,030 downwards.
GCACCCTAACCATTAGCCTCATTAGGAACAGTGACCCTGCCATGTAGTGCCAGGCCTGAACCACTCTTCATAACCCTGTCATTCTTACCTCTTATGTCTTCAATACCACCATTAAGTATATGAATTACTAAGTCCAACTACAACTTGAGATGCAGCCTTGCTCTTCTCCCTAGGACCATAGCTTCTGTTCCTGAACTTGGGAAAATGCTCCCCAAAGATTTCACACTAATGATGCTGATCTCTCTCAGTAATCATAGCTGATTCTTCAGCTCCAGATGACTAGCATCCTTTGTCTTAATAATGCACAGGTTCACCTCAGTGGTGCTGGCCTCCTGATATGAAAAATAATTTTTTTGCTTCAGTTGACCAGAGACTATAGATTCTTAAAACAAAGTGCCACACAAACAACCCCAGCAGTCTTGGCTATCCTCTGACACGTCACAAGTCAGGCCTCCATTGTCTCCATTTCTCCCAACATTCGTATCTTCCAAGACCCTACAACACATCCCTTTAGGCTCTGCACCTCGTATAGTCCTCCCCAAAACAACATGGTCAGTGTATCACAGCAACACCCCACTCCTGGTGCCAATTTCTGTATTACTTCTTTATGATGCTATGAAACAGTGCTGTGGCTGAAAGCAGCTTAAAGAAGAAAAGGTTTCATCATGAACCGTCCAGTTTATGGACTGGCCTACCTGGGGTGACATAGAGTGAAGAAACAACAGACACACATACAGAAAAGTACGATGAGCTATACACTCTGATGGAGATATGCCAACAGTATCTTGGAAACTGCTTATAATCAGCATGAAGGCAGAGGAAGTGTGTGTGGGTCTCTGCAAACAGGCCTCTCCCATACTCCCACAATCAAGGCCAGAGGTGGCTAATAAACTAGATGACCTCTGTGCTATCTGTATGACCAGATCTTCCCCTGAGCCCTTAAGATAACATATATTGGTAGCCCATCTTTAGAACCCATTTTCGTGGCAAAGGTAACATGTGCTTTAAGAAGAGTTTTGATGTAATTATGCCTTCTTGTGTACAGGAGATTGTTACACCAGGAAACACAACCCAGTAGCTGGTGTTGGTTCAGACTTCTAGAGTCTCACACTGGGCAGCTTATTTTAGGCATATTAAAGTACAGTACAATTTGGAAAACTGTTTCCTGCAGTTACAGAGTCCTAGCAAGTAACCAGTTTGTTCTCATTGCCTTAATAGATTTTTAACTTAATTGCATCTCTTTTAAATGTCACCTAAACGGACAAACAGTACATGCTGTTTTGTGTATAGGCTTCAGTCCCCCACCCCGAGTATAGTTTTAAATTCATAACTGTGATGGTTTAGATTAAGAATTTGTTCCCACGTTTTGTCTTTTCTTTTTTGCCAGGGCATCTGGACTTTTACAGGTTTGGGGTTTTTGTGAACATAGATGGACTGGGCATCTTTATAGACTCGTTATTGTGGACTTGTTTTTTCACTTCTTTCCGGGTGGAATTGCTAGATCATAAGGTAGGGATGTCTTTAGTTTGTAAATAAATTATGTTTCCAGATCTTTTCAGAGAGATGTGACTTTTATACACCTCAGCCCATGGTTCGGGGTTGTGTAAAATGTTTAGTAAGAGCTGCTCTTACTAAGGTGCTCTCACTTGTTCTTGATTTGAGTTTTCATTTTATATTGCATATTTGAAGTTGACAGACTCTTTTTTTTGTTTTTTTGTTTTTCGAGACAGGGTTTCTCTGTGTAACCTTGGCAATCCTAGACTCACTTTGTAGACCAGGCTGGCCTCGAACTCACAGCGATCCGCCTGCCTCTGCCTCCCGAGTGCTGGGATTAAAGGCGTGCATCACCACGCCCGGCTGAAGTTGACAGACTCTTTATCAAATATCAGTATATCAACTATACCAATAGTTTTGGTGACATCTACACTGTGCACATTACAGAATGAAAAGTTGTTGGGCTAGAGAGATGGCTCAGAGGTTAAGAGCATTAACTGCTCTTCCAGAGGTCCTGAGTTCAATTTCCAGCAACCACATGGTGGCTCACAACCATCTATAATGAGATCTGGTGCCCTCTTCTGGCATGCCGGTGTACATGCAGGCAGAACACTGTATATACAATAAATAAATAAATCTTTAAAAAAGAAAGAAAGAAAGAAAGAAAAGTTGGCTTCTTAGAGACCTTACTTTCCTCATAACTTTGGCCACACTATTTTTTGATATGTATGTGGATATTATTGCTAACATATAATAGTAACCTAGGATTTTAATTGGATAATTTCAAACTAAGGGTTGGTGTGTTATTTGACAGCAAATTAAACAATCCCCATCTGTCTTCTTGCGTTTGGTGAGATCATTTTAGTCCCATTTCCTACATCCCTGAGGCTGCTGACAAACAGTTTCTCTGGAATGTGTAGCTACCCTTAAAGCATTTGTTCTGAAAGATTTCGAGTTAAGTCGAATAATGGCTCTTAGGCCTAGGGTTTCCTTTCTCTACCATCTACGTCTAGTTTGAGGATTATTTGTGTTGTTCAGTTTCCCTTAAACTGCCATTTTCTTATTTTAAAAGCATTTATTGTTCAAAGTGCAGTTAGAATTTTTGTATGTAGGCGAAATGGCCAGTGTGTTTGTAAATACTTTCAAGTAAAAGACTCTGCCATGAAAATGCTTTGCCATCTCTTTTTGAATGAGACTAAACATTAGGTAAAGAGCGAAATTCATATATTTTACATACACAGGTATAGATACAGATGGAACAAGGAGAAGCCCCAGGTATACTGATTTTAGAACTAGCCATATCAGAGTTTAGTTATTTGATTTGTTACTTACATCTGCACCTTAATGTGGCATACCATAAAAAGGGACACGCTCCCTTTAATGTTATTTTCAGACATAAGGGTTTTAGTTCCCACTCTTATACTCAGCCCTATACTTGAAGCTCAGGGCTGAGAAGCTGTGGAGCCACTGCAGCGATGGGCAGCGAGCGTGAGCAAGCTCTACTCTACAGCGTTTTCAGGACACATTGCTTCTTTTGCCACTTATTTTGGTGACAAAATACATCTGTCCTATTTCCAGACTTGGTACATGTTTTGGATATTTGAAACAGTAAAGTACTAATTTTTATACTACTATACAAAAATTTTTAGCAAATAGTTCTACCTTTTAAATACATCATAATATATTATAAAAATGCTTTCCTTTTCTAAAAGAAAAAAATACAAATTAATTTTAAAATCAATCATGGCTTATTAAGTGAAATGTATTTAAGCTAACTCTTATATGATTTAAACTGAATTCAGAGGCTGACTAAATATCAAATGTGAAAAGTTGTAAATTTTTTAAGAATTAAAAAAAAATTAATGCAAAGCTTGGTTGGAGATAAAGTTAAGCGCCAGAGCACTTGCCTAGTATCCTTGGTTTAATCCCCAGCACAGCAAAAATAAATAAATAAATAAATAAAAATGAAAACAACAACCAGGAAAAAAAATCCACCACTTTTATACTTTTGTAATAAATGGGTCTGCAAAGTTTGCTAATTTGCTAATACTTAAAGTTAATCTAGTGTAATTATGCATAGCATTGTATTTAATTTCGTTTTGTAGCAAAAGAATAATTTGTAGTAAACGTGCAGGTATATGCTCAGTGCACTCTAGATAATATAGCATCAGTGTTTATTCCTATCTGTCACTTTATGTGATCTCTGTTCATATGTATAACATGCATCACGTGGTTTCATGGAGACCATTCTTGATGATAGGTAGTAGTGACAAAGATAGTGCCAGTGCTGCTGGGGGTAAGGAAGCCGGAGCCATGGCGGGGAGCACTGGGAGCACTGGGAGCAGTGGTGCCTGCGCCTCATGTTCCAGGGGAAGTGAAGCTGCCTCAAGGGCCTGAGTGGACTGTGTTTTGAGTGGAAACCGGCTTTCTGTTGGTAAAGCTTGGTAACTTCCCAGGTTCTGTCTTTTCACAGAGCTCCTTGGTGAACGTGTATAGTCAGTTCGTGGCGGCCTTGGAGACGCTGAAGACATTCTGGGATGCTATGGATGAAATTGATGAGAAGACCTGGGTGCTGGAACCAGAGAAGCCTCCGCGGAGTGCTACAGCACGCAGGATTGTATTAGGTAGGGAAGGACGCCGAGACTTTTTCAGATGTCTCATTTTATTTTATATTATTTGCAAAAACACATTTGAAAATAGCAGTTAAAATCTTAAGATGAAATTTCTTTGTATGGATTCAGCTATTGAAACTCTTAGGACTAAAACCGACATGGTTAAATGTAACTGTTTAGATGGACAAGTGTTTCATTAAGGAAGGCGATGCTCCAGTGGCGGCCACATCCACACCGTATTTAATTGGCACGGAAACTGTAGGGTAGGTAACTCAAAATGAACACTGCTCAGAACAGAAGCCTGTGCTAGAAATAATGAAGTCTTTATCTTCCGTGGAAACTAAGATCTGTCAATACTTTCTCACAGAAGATAGCGAGGGAAGGACACTGAATTGGGTTTTGCCGCTGAGAGAAAACAGAAGGCGCCAAGCGAGCCCTGAGGCACGAGTATCCCCTCTCTGATGAGTGGACATAGCTGACGAGCGGGAGCGCGGGCGCGGTGCTCCTGCCCCTGCCACGCTCTTGTCTCTGCCAGAGGTTATTTTCCTCATGAGCAAACAAAACAAAGCCTGTCTTAGAGTTTAACCTTTTTAAAGATTTTAGAGTTTTAAATAATATTTCTCACCATATTATGGTAATAGCTGCTAGGGATATTTTCCTCAGCTTTGGCCTTGTTAAATGCTACTGTAAAACCTACATCCCATTTTGAAGTAGTGATGCGAATCCTGCCGGTCAGTGGCAGCTTAGCCTCTGTACTCTCCTCACAGCTTGGGAGATGGGCGGGGTTGGGGGGAGATCGGAACTGCAGCGTTTACTAGCAATGTGCTACTTTCCAGCTGGAATAATTAACCAATTATAGTGTATTTGTCAACAAGTAGATGCTAAGACTGAAAACATATTCTTTAGAGAAATGTCATGACTTATTATCATCATGGCCCCATTAAAATAATTATTCTTGAACAGTGTTTTTTATTAGATTTCCTATAGCTCAAGTTTGAAAAGCCAAGTTGTAGTCACATTCTGTGTCTGCTTTTAGCTCTTCTTCCCGCTTCAGGCCAACCTTTGAGTTGAAAGATGTGTTCCTATAGCCACTGCCTAAGTGGGAGCACTTTCTGGCCTGTGGTAGACAACGTTGTCCAAGGCTGATGAGAAGTGTGTGTTCTGTACTGATAAAATCTTATTTTTTCTCATTGGATGGCTATACCATGTATTTCTTCTTTACTTTGACTTTTTTTTTTTTTTTTTTTTGGCCAGATTTGTTTATTTAAATTTTTACTGCCAACTTTATCAAAAAGCTTATAGACTTTATCATATCATTTTGTTACTAAAGTGAGCTGAAATTGATTTTAACTATACTACATAACTTCGCTGACTAGTAGGAAGCTTTGGGGAATTTGTACATATTCAATACAGGTATGCTTGTAAAAGAACCTAGTAGTAAGTAAAGTCATCTTTCTCAGCTTCAAAAATACTTTCTTTGAGGTAAGTATTAAGACAAACATCTGTCTAATGTGAATTAAACATTCGTTAACTTTCATAAAGTACAAATACAATGTTTTATATAAGTTTCCTTAGACATGTCAATTATTGCCAGCTATTAGTTTGACCATAGTTATATGAAATATTAAGTTTGTAAAGAAAGTCATAAAAAGTACTTTTCTTCATTACTTAAATGTATAATGTTTATATATTAACAGCATTTATCAATCCACTGAACTTTTTTTATGAAATCTTACTGGGACATAATTACCAGACTACCAGCTTAAGTTACTCATATAAATTTTGGTCTTGTCTTTTCAAGGTTGAGATCCCTGAATCTGTAAGGACAGTCATAATTTCAAAAATACTTGTCAGTGTTAAACAATGATATGTTTGCCTCTACATGGCATTAAAAAACATTTGGCTGGGTTTTCCTGAGAAGAAAAGAGGTGGCTTGGCCAGCTACTCACATCTAAAAGCTGTTCCTTTCATTCCAGGGACTAACGTGTCCGTAAACATAGAGGTCGACCCCAGGCACCCTGCCATGCTTCCCGAGGTTTGCTTCCTGGGACCTGACCATGGTATGAGAGGTCAGGGTGAATACCCGGAACAGGTTCATAAGATCCTGTCTAATGCTGTCATATATTCAGAATACTAATATTACAGTTATTGTACATACATTTCTCATTTTAAACTTATACTTTTTAACAAAATAGATCATTTAGATTTTAAGCCAAATAGCTAAACAAATACTGTATGCAGCAACAAAGCCTAAATTATTAAAACTTTTTTCCTCTTTTTAATATCCAAAGTGATAAAACCCCTAGGAATCAAGCTGAGTGGGAATATACATTTATGGTAGGTACCTTGGCAATATAATTGGTCCTGTTCTATGGCTTAACAGACTTTATAGGGATTTTTCTTTTTTTTTTTTTTTTTTTATGTTTTTAGGGATCCAGAAAATAGTCTGTTACAAAATTTGAAAGACGTTTTAGAAATTGATTTTCCAGCTCGTACTATCTTGGAAGAATCTGTAAGTTTAATTATTGCTCTAATAGTCTGCATTATGTGAATAATAAAATTTAAATGCTCCTCTCAGAAAAACAAGGCAAAAAAAAAGAAAGAAACTGGGAGAGTGTTGTAACACGGAGCTCTTGGTTAACTGGTGTCAGCGAACTGGCTAAGCTCTGCTAGTAGGTGGCTCACGTGTGCTTTGCTCATGGTCTTCAGCAGCGAAGGGGTTAATGACAGACACATTTATTAAAACTACAAAGAAAAGAAGAGACACTAATGAGATGTTTGGGCTTTGTACTGTCTGCTTATGGCTGACTACAGTGCAGGCTTAATTAGTTTGCTGTAAGTTTGTGAAGGACAACCGTAGTTGTTCGGAAGCAAGCAGCACCATCGACGCTGTGACGATAAAGAAGGCAGGCCTGACTCAGGACTGAGCTACTGCTGACAACAAGAAATGGTGGCGATGGTTTTCTTTGTCCCTTTGCCACAGGATTGTACAGTGGGGTGCTCACTACTCACGTCAGATCTGTCTCTGTGTGTACACAGGCGTGTTTGTGTGCGTGGAAAAATACTAAAACCCAAAAATCTTGTCAGCCGAAAATGAGATCTGTGTGTATTTGAGTGCAAGTGACTAGGTGCTGTCACCTGCTTGTATGTTCCACAATACAGAAACAACCTTATAAGATACAGATATAAAAACGAGTATTATGTATATCATATTTGTCCTTCCTGATCTTACCATATGCACATTAAACACACACACTTTTCTTTTGAAGGACTTTAGCATGGACTGTGGGATCTGTTACGCCCGACACCTTAATGGGTCCATTCCTGACCAAGTATGTGATAATCCCCAATGTGGACAGCCTTTTCATCAAATGTGCTTATATGAGGTAAAGTTGCAGTCATCCGCATATGAGATACAGATTCTGAGCTCTGTGCACCAAAGTAGTCCCCTCTTTCGCCACCAACTCCTCTTAGTATTTCTGTTATATTAGTTTACTAGTTAACCTTACTAGTTAATTTTAACTTACTAGTTTAAATTCCCAGGCTTCAGTTTTTCATCTTGGATACTATTGAGTGTGCCAGAGAATGTCAGGGCAAAAACAATCTACAATGCACCAGTGAACAGCGTATTGACACATAAGAAGTCGATGGTAGGAATGAGTGAAATCTTAAATGTCGGTCTCCACTATGCAAATTCTCTAGGTGTGCCAGATGAAGGGGGCCAAGGGGGTGGAGTGAGGAAGTTAGTGAGCAGGAAGTACTTCTCCTGGGCAGCCGGATGTGTGTACAGGGTAAATACAGCAACTCTCTTGAATACGCAAAGGTTTTTGTGACCTGAGCACCTTTTCTACATGAATTGCACTTCCATCTCTCAGAAAGTTCATCTGCGTAGCATTCCTGTTAGGGCACAGCTCACAGGACTGACTGTCTCTGTGCAAATCACCTGCCAGTGGGAAAGGGCCGGAGACGCTCAGCGTTTCTCTTTTGAAGTGGGGCAGAATACGGATAGTGCTGTTTACCCTCTCTTACTAGGTTTTCTTGGGAAATTCTAATGGAATCTGTACTTTCTTTTGTGATTGTGAATATTCATTTTAATTTTTAAAAAAAGGGATTGCCTCATACTTACAATGAGTACAGTAAAAATTACCCTACTGGTGAAATAAGATCAGAACCTCAAAATCCTAAGATAACTTTTACAGAGAAATTGTTGATATATGATTAATTGGTTTAGGTATGTGAACCACCAGAACTTGGATAAATCCCTGTGTATGTCTCTTTTTCATGTAAAAGTGTGTAGCTATCAGCTAAGTCTTAAAGGGCCCGTACACTGCTTATACACTAGAAGTTTATATTCTAAATTTGAATACTGACCTCCTAATTATTAGTATGATAGTAAGAGGACGTGGGTTCAGAAAAGGTTTTCTTTTTAGAAAACAGAATTAGTCAGTCTGGGATGGCGTGTGCGCACTGACGCTGTTCTGCACTTCCTCCTGCACAGTGGCTGAGAGGGCTGAGCACCAGCAGGCAGAGCTTTAACGTCTTGTTTGGTGAATGTCCCTATTGTAGTAAGGTAAGCCATGTCATTCACATTTCATAAAGTGTCCCTGGCTCTGGGGAACGTGTGATAGACACTGGATAGATAGTATATTAGGTTACATGAAGGTTTTAAAATATGTTGTTTTCTGTCTCATCAAACTATGATAGTTTCCTGTGAGACAAATTAGCCTTAAATATATCTTAATTTCCAAGGTATCTTTGATCAAAAAGAGTTATGTCTTCTTGATTTCTTGGTAATCCTAAGAAAATATTTTGATACTGTATGGTGAAATCATTTCTAATAGAAAGTCAATAGTAAATTAAAGTACTATTTTAATTGTTAAGAATGTGCCCAAAATTTTGTTAAAATGTATTCTTATTCTCATCTCTTCTCTCTCTCTCTCTCTCTCTCTCTCTCTCTCTCTCTCTCTCTCTCTCTCTCTCTCTCTCTCTCTCTCTAGCCAATTACCTTAAAAATGTCTGGAAGAAAACCATGAAGAAAGAATAAAACACACCTGTGAGGAGATGGAATGTTAAGAATTGTTAAAAAACAAGAAACAATTTATTTGGTGACATTAGAGAAAATACAAAGCAAGACATACTAATATCAGCAGACAGAATGCAGTGAGTCCGTAGCAGTACACCTCCGTCTTTGTCTCTTCGCTCAGGGTCAACGGAAAAACTGCATGCCACAGCCTTGGGGGTTTTTCCAGGTCTGTGCCGTGCACATCGCCCGGGGATGTGCATCTGTGCGGAGGCAGGGGTCTCGGCTTCCTGACTGCATCTCTCTGAGCACAGTCCACATAGGGCTTACGATACGAAGTTTGGGAACTCATATAGCTGGGTGGCTGCCGAAAACTGTGCATTTCACTCAGAAGATCAGAGTTCTCATATACTGTTCTTCTCCTCGAGTTTTCCTATGAAAGAAATATATTTTGTTGGATCTTAGCTTCCCAGGCCTTTAGTGTGTACTTTGTAACAATGCTAATAAAACAACACAGCAGGCAAGTCTGGTCATTAAACTAACGTGTTGACATTTGGTGTATAGCGACAGAGCAGAGTATTCGCAAGCCGGTGGCTGTGCAATGCCACAGCTCTGGACTTGTCTCCCGTGTCTTGAAACAGGTACAGTTGAACGACCGTTAACTACTGCTCACTACTTAATGTGATAGAGGTCCAAACTTGCTGTTTCTGTTTTAGCTTGGTGGCCTCTGGCACCCTCTGTCCTTCTACCAGCTACTGAGTAATTTAGAAGAAGACAGCTTCATCTCTAAGAAAGCAAAGAAATACCTATCTTCTTCACCATTCATCCATCCACCATTCGTCCACCATACATCCTCAGCACCACTACTCTAAGCAGCTTTCCGTCAACCCCATCCCCCTAAATGGTCACTTTCAAAGATCAAGAAGGATTCCTCCATGAACTATGTGTCAGCCAGGCACAGTGGTGCATGAGAAGAGTTCTGAGTTTAAGCCCAGCCTGCTCTGTATATCAAGTTCCAGGTCAGCCAGGGCTACACAGTGAGATCCTGACTCAAACAATGGAAAAACCAAGCAAAACCAAAAACCAGACAAAAAATACATTTAGAAGAGATGTTTTCTTATTAAATATGAATAGATTATTGTTTGAGATTCAGATGGAAATAACTCTACTGACAGTTTTTGTCACTAGAAAAAGATCATTGACTTTTTTTCTCCAGGATACAAAATCATTCTCACACAAAGAGAAAGAAACTGGCAATCAAATTTCCTAAGGCCAGGAGCCATTGGAAAGTTGTCTGTGTACCTCATCAGGAACAGACTCCACACTACTAGCCTTTGAAGAGGGACCTTCTGTGACTTTTACAGTGTCTCTCAGCAACAGCTAATGGATGCTCAGTATACTGGTGGACAAGTTTATACATTTTCTACAAACTTGCATGTTTGTGAGTAGTTTTCTTGGGACACAGCCACATCCATTTGTTTTGTCTATGAATGCTTTCACACTGAAATAGTACAGTTGAATAGTTCTGGGGAAAAACTATGGATTATAAGACCAAACATATTTTCAAACTAGACACTTTAAAATTTTGCTGGGCTGAAGTATAACTCCTGAGTTGATCCTTGGTGCCTAAAAGAAATTTCCCGGTGTCTGCATAAGAGACTGTTTTTCATATATGAGAAGGTCTCTTCGTTACTTTCTCATTGCTGTAATAAAATATGCTTACCAAAACCATTTGAGGGAGAAGGGCATATTTTGGCTTACAGTTCCAGATGGAAAGGGCCATGGAAGCAGGCAGGGAAGGCAGAGCAGCAGGAGCCTGGGTGGTGACACCACCTCCGCAAAAGGAGGCCAAGGTGAACAGAAGGTCAGGGGACTTCCTCCAGCAAGACTCCACCTGCTCAGTATCCCCAGCCTTCCCAAACTGCCATCAACTGGGAACCATATATTCCAGCAAGAAAGGCTATAGGAGACATCTCCCATCAGACTACAGCATGGGCGTGCTAAAATGTAGCTTGCTCTCTCTGGTTGAGGTGTGTGTGTGCGCAGCTGCAATGTTTAACCCAGAACTGGGAAACACTGGCACAGCTGGCTCACAGGAATGGCAAGGGCTTAAGGCAATGCAGTAATCTATCTGTTTTATTTTGGCTCTCAACCTGGAGTGACATTAACTCACTGAGGAGAATACAGTCTTTACAAATACTTGGGTTGTCACACTAGGAGGAAGCGCTATTAGCATCTAGTGGACACATAGTAGGAATGCTACTGAACATCCTACAACACACATGCAAGGCATCATGTAGCAAATAGCTAAGCCCTAAATGCTAATAGTATTGCTTCCAGAAGACTATCTTTTTTTTTTAAAGATGTATTTATTATGTATAGTGTTCTGCCTGCATGTGTGCCTGCCCGCCACAAGAGGGCACCATATCTCATCATAGATGGTTATAAGCCACCATGTGGTTGCTTGGACTTGAACTCAAGAACTCTGGAAGAGCAGTGCTCTCAACTTGAGCATCTCGCCAGCCCCAGAAGACCATCCTTTGAGCGTTATTAACCTTGAATGTGCATTGCAATCACTGGGGAGCTTAGGAAATACCAATGCAAATTCAAGTCAAGCCCCATGGGTATCAAACTACCTTTGGCTGATGAAATAAATACAAAACAATAAAATTAAGCAAAACTATATAAAGGGACTTTAAGAGCATCTCAAACCAACAAGGGACATACAAGGAGAGAAAATAGCCAAGACTTCAGAACATCTGCAAGTTTTAAGATTATGCTTACTGTAGATGAGACCAGAAAAAACATTAAATGGAAGTCATAATATGATTAAGTGGACAGACTCCAAACACTTGGGAGGACTTAAAGGAAAAGTTAAACATTAGTAAAAGGAATCTTAGCAGAGATAGGTAAATATAATCAGGTTGTGTAACTGAAAAATACAACATAGAAGATCCAACCCATTCCTGGCTGGGTTCTGTTGCTAGTTAGGTACTGATGCTTTGACAGTTATCCTGTTACTAGGCAAAGAAATATCCAAAGAGCAAGACTGACCTAAAAAAAAAAAAAAAAAAAAAAGCCTCATTTTCTGTGTAAAAAAGTATCTTACACACACATGTGCTTAGAACTCAGGAGGAAGAGTATGAAGGAAGGAAATATAACATGGGTGGAGTTACGGTGGAAACTTCCAATTTGATGACAATGTGAAGCCATAGATGAAAGAAGCTCAATAAACTACAAGCCCAACGCATGAAGGTGGTCATTCCTAGAGTACAACAAAAGAGAGTCCCTCAAAACATCTTGGTATAGCATCATCTACTTACAGGCTCACAAGTGAAGAAAACCCAGCAATTTGTTTCAAAACTTTTAAGAAAAAGCCAGGGTGGCCTACCTGACCAAGATGGCTTTGGGTATCATCTTTCTAGGATTCATTTTACCCAGCAGATGACTCAGAATTGGCTGTAGTTCTATTTGCATAGAATCCCAGGCTGGCCTTAAATTCATGGCAAATATTATGTGCCAGCCTCCTAGTTACTGGGATTGTAACAGTAAGCCACCACATGCCGCCCAATCTGTTGTGTTTCCATCAGTGTTTTACTTTGTGAGCCCTCATCAGAGTTAACTATTGAATGGCTTACAGCACTCTAGGATTTCTCTAACACAGGGCATCATAAACATTTTCAACTCCTGACGCCTCCTCTTTTGGGGGCTAGGAGGTTAAGACAGGGTTTCTTTGTGTGTAGCCTTGGCTGTCCTGGACTCACTTTGTAGACCAGGCTGGCCTCAAACTCATAGTGATCCGCCTGCCTCTGCCTCCCGAGGGCTGAGATTAAAGGCGTGCACCACCATGCCCGGCCCCTGCTGACACCTTTTTATGTGAAACAATTTTATATGACCCCAGATATACAAAAAATAGCTATGAAATAAGCTTGGTACTTGAGGAAGAAGTAAATTGATACATTGTGAGGCAGCAGTGGGTTGCCTGTTCTCCTTAATCCCCATCAAAATATCATTGCTATGCTTATGAGGAAGCTAACAAGGTCATCCTTAAATTTTAGGAAAGGAGGAGGAGAGGAGGTTAAAGAAAGGAATACTGCGAGGAACAAACTATGGGCTATTTGAGGGATCATACGGAAAACTATTACAGTAGAAGATTCTTGAGATACGTATATATGAAGGAAGAAAGGGAATCTAAATTGGAGTCACCAAGTAGCGGCCCCACTAAACATCTCTCTTCACCAAGTGAAACGTCCAGTGCCAGGAATGGGTTCCATCTAAATGAATGTTGGCCAAAGGGAAACTTCCAAACAACTCAGGCTATTGCCAAAGCTTCAGCTTGCTCTTCATGAATTGACAGTAAGGCCCCATTACAGAAGACAACACCTACATATCTCACTGAAATAAAAAACGCCAACCTAGTGCTTAACTAGAGACTTTCCCCTTATTGACAACTGTTCATAATACTGAAAGGCACTCAACATGCTACCAGAGGAGAAAAGTAAACAACCTAGCTACAAACCCTGAGGTCTACAATGGTGAATTGTTTGCAATAGTGGCACAAAATTTGTAGAGCAACCAACCACTATGATTGGCTTTAAGGCCTATGGAAACCATGTCTGTCACTTTTTGGGTGGCCAAGAACAAGAGACTAGGTAGCCCAGATACCTAGCAAAAAACTAATTGCTATTTGGCTACAGGAATGCAACAATAAAATGGCTCCCAACTGCTTGCTCAGCCATCATCAGGGATGCTTCTTCTGGCAGTAGATGAGTGCTAATACCAAGAGCCACAACTAGGCAATGGCAGAGTCAGAGAACTTTTTTTTGAGATGTCTAATCTCATGTTTTGTTTGGGTTTGCTTGTTTGTTTTACCTTATGGGCTTTGTTGCTTATATGTTATGGTTTCTGATTTTGTATGTGTACGTGTGTATTTGTCTCTGTGTGTGTATATGCTTCTTGGGCCTTTTTCTGTTTTCTGGTTTGATTGGTTTTTGCTGTTTTAAATTTGCCAGTTTGTTTTCTCGGGAGAGGCAGAAAAGTGTGGAGGTGGATGGGTGAGAAGTTGGAAGGAGAGGAGGGAAAACTATGATCAGAATATATTGTATGAAAATAATTATTAAAAAATATCTTATAGAGGGAGCAAGGCTTAATGGTTAAGCTCTGCAGTTTGTAAAGAAGACTGAAGGCATTGCAGTCCCAACTGTAGGATGTGCTGTAGGCTACAGTGATTCATGTAGTGTGCTGCTGGGGTAAGGAAAGGCAAACACTAGAAAACAACCCAGCAGTCCCGCTCGCACACTTAGCTGGCTTCTAAAACAGCATCCAAAGGAATTCAGTTAGGAAGTGGAAAAGAATCATTCCAAGGAAGGACGCTGTGATAAGACAAGTGTAAAGGAGTGGACCTCCCCTCCCACCTCACACCACACACAGGGACTGAGAGTCGGGAAGCAGCTGTGAATGACAGTGTTGAGGGAATGAGCACCCATGTTACAGAGACATGCTGAGGGTCTCGTGTGGACACTGTGTAAAGGGTTTCCATAACTCACATGCAGGGAATGAATCCCAGCACTTGCAAAGACCCTCCAAAGAAGAAGATATGGATGGCCAGTGACAACAGTGCTATTAGTCATCATACAAACAGCTGTACTCCTGAGTTGGTACTGATCCACTTGTGAAAGTAGTTAAGTGCAAATGACTGGCAATACTAAATGTTGGAGACAGTGTAGGAATGACCAGAACACGTGCACATATAAAGGGTACAGCCACTTGCTACGAGTAGTTGCCAAGATTTTACACTTATTTGTTGGGTTGAGGAGCTGTTTGTGCCATGGCCCATGTGTTGAGGTCAAAGAGCATCTTCCAGGAGTCAGTCCTATTTTTTCAACATGTGGATCCCTGGAATCAAACCCAGGTGGTCTGTGGCAAGCATCTCTACTTGGTAAGCCATCTTGGCTGCTATGTGCCAACATTTTATAATTGAACACACATTTCTTTGCCTAGTGATCTAATAATGCGGTGTCCCATAAGAAATGCAGTCTCTGGGCAGAATTAATACAATATTTTCTGTAAATCTATTAAACTAGAAGTGATTCCCATGTCTATGGACACATGAGTTGCACAGTGACAAGGAATATTGGTATATTGATGAATGCAGAGATCTTTAAAGGTAATGGATGAAAGGAGCAGACATAAAATACTACAGATGGTATCACTGCACCATCGCGGAGTTTAAGAGGCAAACCTAATCTAAAGAGTAGAATCAGAGCTGATCCTGGAGTCAGAAGACTGAGCAAAGGAAGAAAGGGCTGCTGGCCTGAGGATCTCTGTGCCATCCATCCCACTGCCAGGCCAGCCAAAGCCTGCTTCACTGGAAACCTGGGCACCTACTATCACAGGACCCCTCCACTGTGGGACAGGAGATTCCAGTACACACTAAAGACTTAGAATTTCTGATTTTGTCACCAAGCAGTATTTGTGTTTAACTTTACAAGTGGGATTATAAAATATGCCCATTTGAAATAGATTTCTGTATGTAAGACTTAAAATAAAACCACAAATAATGCTATTTCATACTGAATAAATGTAAAAGGTTCCTCTGAGCACTAACAGCAACATTTCTCTCTGGATAAACTTGTTTGCTGGTTGGATGAGAAATGCATAACTCTACTTCTAATTTTTGACTCAGCTGCCAAGAAGTTCAGAGCCAAATTCAGTGCTCAGTTTAGTGATTAACATCCCAGCTGCCCCATATATCAATTTTTCTTGGGTGGAGGGTGAGAAAGGTGGGGGTATTAAATTATCCTGTTTCACACTGTGAACTGCTTCAGACCATGTGAGAATAATGGTGCACAAATCAAATGAAATGCTGGCTATTCTGACATAATTAAACTTTACTTTTCTCTCCAGATAAATTTTGTATGCTTTGCTTTCCTGGTGTGGGATGTCGGCTAAGGGAGGCCTTTTGCTGTTGTCTGCATGAGTCAGCCACAAAGGGCAGGTCACTCCATCCAAAGGATTCCAAACTCCGCCCACCGACAGGCAGATGGTGGCCTTACTTGTGATGGCAAGGGTTAGAGCAAAGGAATATAGGAAGGGCAGAATGCGCACAGGAGGGTCCCTGATGGATGGTAGGTGACAGAAGAAATCCATGTGCTTCATTGCATTCTTAGGAGAAGTAATCAGATCTGTGCACATGTGTATCTCCCTCTGTTCCTGAAACAAATGCTGTAGGCTGCTTTAAATGTACCAGGTGGACAGGGTATTTTCTGTCTTCATTTGACAAAAATCATGCAACCTTGGCCTTGGGCACAGGGCGTGTGAACTCTCCAAGTGTTTATCCTAAGTAACACCAAGAGGCCACCAGGGACTCTCACCTGTCCCACTGCTCTGCTCAGCAGCATGCCGGGCTGGCTCTCTTCACACTCCTCTCTCCGTGGTGCACTTGGCTCTCTGCAGACTCTCTCTGGGAACTTAGCTGGAAACTTGGTGGCTGGTTTTGTTGTGGCTTTTGGTGAATCAACCTGTTGGTATGGAGTAAGAATATATAATGAAATAAAAACTATGACATTTCTTTTTTTTTAAAAAACTCACTCACGTCCAGATTCTTTAAAAACCTAAGCTGCCTAACAATAGACCTGACAAACACACAAATCAAAAGCAACAATGGCTATTGTAGAAAACAATACCGAACAAACAACCCTCCCCCGCAACCCCTGCAATACCTAGCAAGATCCAGACCCTTCCTCATCAATGGGAAAATACCCATTAAAGTTAGTGTCACTGTTACACATACTTTAAAAATTATCTTCACAGAAAACTTGCTTACAATGAAAATTGTATTTTTATGGAACATTGTCACATTTTTAAACTGCATGTGAATTCATTATTAACCTTTGCTGCGAGTGGATCCAGTTATCGTTAAGCTTAAATTCCTATTAATTAGGACCTTATTTTCCTATTGTTGAAGAGAGGCTAATTAATGTGCATGTATACACGGAGCTTATGATATTGCTTACATAGACTGCAGGTAGTTTAACCTTTGTGCAGGATGAGTTCATGTCATCTGGCACTGTATACCAGTGCTGGAGGTTAACTTGATGACAAGCTCACTGTCTCTTAGCTTCTTTTTCACACTGTGGTGACTTCTGGGGAATGACTGACTCTCAATAACCTTGAAGTAGACACAAGAATAGAGGGCACCTCCTACAACACAGGTAGAAGATTGAAAGCCAACGAAGGTCCTTGAGTGAAGTGTTTGTTCGGCAGCTTCACAGTTACAGCAGCTCAGAGTGCTACTGCCTTTTTCCCTGGGTTAAACGAAGAGCAGGAGACAGGAACAGCCAAAGGGGAAATAATGGAGTAGCCTGTGCCAAAATAGAGAATAAATTATGCTGGCTGGGCAAATAGAGCCTTAATTTGTAGCCTCTCAATTTCCAGTTTCTATTGCCAAGGGTGTTCGTTGCTTCTCTTTGAAATAGGCTACTGCCCTGAAGGCGGGGCTCGGTTGTCACAACACTCTCCTTTACTCCCACCTACTCCCGGATCTCAGCATCTTAATGAATGGCAAAACCACTGCCTTTCACTAACCTGCACACTGGAAATGCTTCCAATTCACTTGGAGTTTACTGTTTGTTCACGCACCCTCTAAGTCCACTGGGAAAGCTGATGGAACCGAGAATCCACCCTCCCTGCTTAGTAAGAAATATACACGTACTTGGTATGTATTTCAGTAGTGTAAAAGAAAGGTCCCCAATACTTGTTTCACCCTCGGAAACACTGGCGTAGCAGTCATTGTGAAACATGCTCTGAATTAGTTAAAGGTTTTTCCTTCCATCTTTATTGAGACATAAGCAACAAATGAAGACTTAAGTTGTGTGCTGCTGTGTTTTGACATTTGCACATTGTAAAATACCATGGTTGAGTCCATACATATATCACGTCTGAATGTGACATCTACTTTCTTAGTAGGTTTTAAGCACATGACTCAGTAAGTATAGCCGCCATATACTGTGTAATAGGTTCCTGGAACTCATCCATCTTTCAACTGAAATGTCTGTGTCTTTAACTAATATCCCCACATGTTCTCCAACACAAAATTTCCGGCATCTACCATGCTTCTCTCCAATGTCTTGTTGAATTAGGTTCCACATATGAGTTACAACTGTGCAGTGTCCATCCTGACCTGTTGGGCACATTTCATTTAGTATGAAAGGAAAGAGGGGATTTCTTCCTTTTTCAGAGCTGGATGACTTTCTTACTCAACCACTACTTTCATTCATTCATCAGCAGATTCTCCTTTCCCTACTACAAATAACTCTAAAATATAAGATGTACAGGTCTCTGTGACATGATCTCATTTGTCCCGGCTATGCATTCAGAACTGGGGGTGTGGGGTTCTATGGACCGCTCCTAGTTGAGATAACTGAGGACTTTTAGTCTCTCCTGTGCACTAAGTATGTAAGGCGCCGGGTTTTCCTCAAGAGCATCTGACATGTGAACAGGATTGGGCATAATACATTTCATCCCATGAGGTTTCTTGGAAGAGATGGTAGCTCCTGGATATGGTCAGTGGCTAGAGACTTGGTCTGCAATGCCATGGACTTTTTTGTTTGTTGTCTTGTTTTGGTTTTTGGAGACAGAGTTTCTCTGTGTTGCCTTGCATGTCCCTGAGTGCTGGGATTATAGGTATGCGCCACCGTACCGGCGCCACAGACACTTCTATCTAATAAGCAAAATACTTCCCACTTTTCTATATATATATAGAAAAGTTTCTACACAAATTTATAATGCTGAGGTTAAGATGGGATGAATAAATTCTTAATTTTGAACAGAGTGAAACTTTCCTATTTACAAAGATATGAAAATAAACATAAAAAGGAAAATTGAAATGTGAAAAAATAGGCATTGTTTTCAGAGAAACTCACTACTTAAATGAGATGGATTTTACTTAGTTTTCCCTCTGTACCCTTATACTGTTCTATAAAATCAGAACACATTTATACGCTGAAACACTGATAGTAAAAAAGTCTTCTAACCAGGGATTTGTGTTCTATTTCTTTCATTTAGAAAAAGATGCAGGAAGACAATGTCATAGATGGATCTTGAGGGCTGAAGCTTCACCATGAAGGTTTGCACCTCAGCAACACACTTTCCCCCGGCCTTAGGTTCAGGCTGAGAAAAGGAACCACATTTTATTATTTTATTGTGTGAGATGAGGGAAACTTTCATTCTGACCAACAGTTTTCCCTCTTCCTTGAAATGGGCAACTCAATTGAATTCCTGCTCCTCAAAAAAGAGGCACAGACAACAAGCCGGGGGACTGGAGACACGGCATGGCTGCCCGTGCAGTTCCCCCATTGAGTTTACACTCTGAGAACCCTGGGGCAGAAACTGACCTCAGCAAGTACTGGGGAGATGTGCTTTTATTCACTGAATTTGAAAGAGTCAATTCCAGAGAGTGACCAGGGAACATAGCTCAATGGTAGCATGCCTGCTAAGAGGATGGCAATCGAAACAAGACAAAACAAACGAACAAAGCCGACCGCTTCAGTGGGCAGCAAGGGCCTGTGGAGGTCATCCAGGTGAGAAGCCTTGTAGCCCGACCAGCCTGGAGACAGCAGCCACCTCCAAAGCTGCCGGCAGCTCTTGCAAATAAAGGGGTTGTTGTTTGGGAAGGACAAAACAAAACAAATATCAAAACAGAACAACAGCATCTCTGCTATACTAACAAAAATTCATTTCCAGTTTGGCTGCAGAGGACATCCCAGTTTACTGCAAATGGTTCACCACACGGAATCAAACTTCTAGTAGTAAAATACCTCACGTTGTTTTGCAAATTCATGCTGGGAATCCACTGAGGTTCTCTTCATTTATTCACTTTATATCCTGATTGTAGCCCCCTCCATCCCTCCCTCATCTTCCATTACCCCCTCCCCAAGTCCGCAGAAAGGGGGAGTCCTCCTCCCCTACCATCTGACCCCAGTTTACCAAGTCTCACCTAGACTGCCTGCATCCCCTTCCTGGGTAGCCTGACAAGGCCACCCTTCTAGGGGACATGATCAACAAGTGGGCATCCGAATCCATGTCAGAGGTAGTCCCTACCCCCCCATATCATAGGACCCACAAAGAGACGGTGCTGCCGATTGACTACATCAGACCCAGAAAGGTGCGCATGGTAAATACTCACTCCTAAGCAGATACCAGCCACATACTACAGGATAACCACACTACAATATACCAACCTAAAGAAGCTAAATGACAAGGAGGACCCCAGGAGGATGCTTAATTCTCTCACTCAGAAGGGCAAATAGAACAGACACTGGAAGAGGCTGAAGAGAAGGAACAGGACGGGAGCTACCATGGAGGTCCTCTGAAAGACTCCACCCAGTGGGGGATCAAAGCAGATGCTGAGACTCACAGCCAAACTTTGCAGTGGAGAGCAGGGAGTCTTCTTCTTAAAATAATTTTTCTTTTTTTACATATACATTTATATTACACATATATACAATACATTGCCTACAGCAAGTAGAACCATGAAACACTCAGCAATTATATAAATGTTACATTCGTAGTGTTTTGGCAACTTTGAAGAAAACATCTTTCCTATCTTGGTGCATCTAAAATTCTGAATATAAATCAATATCTATCATATCTCATATTTATCAACTTAAAACATCTATATAGACCTAAAACATCTTAACCCTTAAACAACTAGTCTTAATTGTCAAACTAAGCTATCTGATCTTCAACCCCATCAGAGACTTGAGAAGGAATAAAGTTAATTATCTGAGTAGACAGGAAGTTCAGGTTAGCAGCTTCCAAAATGAGAAAGTGACAGTTTGCTGCCTGAATAGTCACCCAAAACTCTCTTTAACGTTGGAACATTATCTTCAGCCTTCTGGCCCAGTATATCTGACAGACATATTTGTGAGACAGGAACTATTGAGGACTTGCTTACACTGTCTTGGCAGAGTTTGGCCGTCGACTCTACCTGCATCCAAGCTTGTCCATTTTTAGGCAGAATTCTGTCTCTAACAGAAATGGGGACATTTTGTCCAGTGGCTGGTTTGCAACATTTGAAGCCATCCCCATAAGGAGGTTCCTTGATGCTCATCATCTTCTTTGAGGTAGGCTGGGTGTTGCCAGAATTTAACCTGCCTTATTGTCATAGAATCTTTAAAATTATAAAAGCATCTTTAAATGCCATATTCTATACGTCTCTGAGGTTTTTGAAGACCTTATCTGTCTGTAGAATCACTAAGGGGGATAGCAGGACCCGAGAGGGACAGGAGCTCCACTGAGACTCTTAATAGTGTGCTGCTTTCTAAGTCAAAAGCATTTATTAAGAATACTAAATTCTAAAAATTTCATTTTAGAATGAAATAATATGCCAAAAATAAAATATATATAATCATCTTCCCTTTAATAAATAGTAGAAAGAATTTATTTGTACATGTATGCTTTTTCAGGTACAATGACTTATTTTTAAATATCTGTCAAAAAAGGGAAGAAGTCATAATAATTCATTCACTACCCTGTCAAGTTGCTGCAGAATCCCACATGCATAGTAACAAGGTGTGCTGAGTGACTGAAAAACAGGCTGGCACTTGAAGGAGAAAATTTGTAGCCATGAGGTTGACAGTCCTTGACTTAAATAATTCTGTTATGAAATCATCTATGCAGACACCACCCTGTGTGCGTCACTCAGCGGAACCGAGGACAGTACAGTTATGTTGGCATATTTTCAACATTTTTAGGTTTGATTTTTATAGCATTAATAGAAACCTATAAACTGTAGAAATTAAAATTAAGATAGAATTTACCCACAGATAGTGAAACTATATTTTTGCTGTATTTAAACATGTATACATACAATGGTAGATGAATAAAGTCATTAATTAATGTTGATATGCTATGAACTGCTTTATCTACATACCAGGCTAACCACAGTGATAACATCTTAAGAGATGCTAAAGTCACCTGTTGTTTTTAAGTAGTGATACTTATAATCAAAGCAGTCTCATCAAAAGGAATAAAATATTTTTAATGAAAGTTCATTGGAAAATGTTCTACATTGTATTATCTTCTGATTAAACATGGTTTTACAACAAATAATCTGATTTAGTGAACAGAACATTGTGGAAGGTAATAATTAGAATTTGATATCAGAAGACATAGTATTTTGTAAATGACTTCTTTTATATTTCATTTATGCTTATGAAACTGAAAACTACAAAAAGAGGTGCTATCTTCTCAAACTAGTGTGGATTACGTGTTGCCCATGACTGTAAAGGGGTACATGTCAAGGAATGGTGCTTTGTTTTGTTAGAAAGTGATAAAACTACAAAAGTCAATAAAACTGTTAAAATAAGTCTCCGTAATTACCAAGATCAAAATCCAGTGGCTTTTCATTAAACATGAACTTTTGTTCTGCCTTCTGCAATATGTAAACAGTGCTGACAATTGGTTTGTGAGGCACTTGCTACAATAAAATGTAATTGTATCACGAGAGAAAGGTGACAATCAGGGGATCATGAAAAAATTACATATTCTCACTGGTAGTTAATTAGCCATGCAAACCCTCCTCAAACAGATACTCTCTTCTATTAGGAATGATTGCTATGCAGGCCTACAGATGTCAATACCACAGCCATTCAAATACGTCTTTGCCTACTAATTGAAGGTTGTAAAGCTCTGGTGCCAAGGTTTTGCTTCCAAAGAGCTAATTTATGACTAGAAGGATATTTTATGTCTTCAGTTGCAGCAGCTACAAAATTCAGCAAATCAGAACCATCTGTGCACGGAGACTTGACTCACCATCCCTCTAGCAGCCACATTAGCCTGCATCCTGCACTCTTGGCTCACGAGCGCTAGTGCTGATCCAAAGTTCATAAGAAAAGTTAAAAGTGAATGGCATTCTAACCCTAAGTTGTACCTCCAGCTTAATGCCTTTACATACGTGTATGTATGTATGTATGTATGTATGTATGTATGTATGTATGTATGTATATGCATGTATTATGGATAGATTCAAGTGAGAAAGGGTTATTTCCTTGTCTGTGTAACAGTGTTGCTAATCATAGACTCAGGTTTCTTCCATCCTCGTCTGAAAAATCCTTTGACTTTTTATTTCTTTGCTTTGGTTAAAGTATTAATTTTTGTAATTTGATATGACGGCATTTATTCAAAGAGGGAACAATAAAGGAGACAGCAAATAGAATAACAACTTTGCTAAGAAAATAATTCTATAAGCCCAAATATCAACAGATGTGTATCAATAGTATCTAAGAATATTATACAGCTCCGTATCGTGGTGAAACTGGGAGGCAAAGCCACAGAGCAGTAGTGTGAGAGAGTCCAGAGAAGTCCATAAGGGCTTTCCCAAGTCAAGGTGGAGTGGCCTTTAGCTCTGCTGTAACCATGCACAAGGCCATCAGTGATTACTTTGCTCTTTATCAACACACAATAGGAACCGATACCATTCCAAGAGACAATATATAAGAGAAATTCCAGGTTTCTTTGTACTGGGTTAACAGAAATAGGAACCAATGTAGCAAGCAAGTCACTTTTGCCCTAGGGAGTCGCCACAGAAGCACTGCCCCTGTGTGCAAGGGCAAGAGTTCAGGCATCATGTTATACTTACCTTTTGACGGGCTGGAGTCCGCACGTGGGCACTCTGTGCTTTAGTGGAAAAATCCAGTGGTCCTAAAGGTACTCCATCGGGATTCAGAATGTTCTTGAGCCTCTGATAGTCTGGCTTTTCTTCATAAGCTAAATTATGAACACACATCAGGAACTGGGCGAGTTCATCTGTGAAGTGTCAAAGTTTCCACATGTCACTCATAAGTGGGAAGAATTATCAAAATTCTAATACTCTCAAAATCTTTCTGGTTACCTCTTTTTCTTTAAAGCACACACACACACACTCTCACACACACACACACATACACACATACTCTCACCTACACACACTCACACAGACACATACACACACACACACATACATACAGATATATACATACCCCTACCTGAGTGAACTAAAAATAAACAAGTCTATAAAAACATTTTTAAAATTTTTTAAATAAAAAAAAACTATTAAAAAATGACTGACATGACGTGCTACCAATGGGATGAAGTGAATCTTCTCAACATACCCTTGCTGACGTTTGCAATGAGCTCATGGCAGGCGAAGCCCCTGCGCAGTGATAGTTACCAACTGTGATTGTGAAGTGCAGTCTCTAAGGACTACGCAACACTACCGCGGAGCCACACAGACTTTTCTTTCGAACTGAACATTTCAATATCCACTTAAAAACAAACGTTACTCATTATAAACCTGACATCAGAGGAAACAAGCATTGCAAGTTTTCCCTACAGCTTTCCTTCTGCCGTGGTATGAGTACACTTAGAAATAAGTGTGGAGTCCATGCTTTAAGTCATGCCTGGCTTTACCGGGGTGGGGGGGGGCTGCCTCTATATGCAAGCACCCCAGGGCATCCCAGAGCATCCCAAGGCATCCCAGGACATCCCTGCTGTTCTTGGTTTTAGGTCAGGAGTATGAGGAGTCCTCTATTTTCTCTCTAAGTAGCAGTGTATCACCAGAGCTATGTAAGAATCCCTCATCCCAGCTCTTATTTATTTTAGTGATGGGCTTTGAAGGAAAGCTCACATATGCTAAGCACTAACATTGCCACTGAACTATCCCTGCTCAGTTGGTTTTAGAAAAGAGCACAATTAATAATAAAAGGCAATGAAGTGTTGCACTAAAATGTCTATTCTCTATACTTTTTCTCAGAAGGACCATGCTAAAATCATATTTTCATTTGTTTATAACAATGTGCATGGATGCTTTTATCCTCCAAAAAAATACTACTGATCCAGATATGAGTGCCCTATCCTTTCTCACTTTCTCTCTCATGGCAGGAAAGCCCAGACAGCTTCCTGAGCTGAGGAGTAACTTCTTAACACTTTCCCTTCCCTCCCTCCATTCAAACAGACATGTAGAGGTACTGAGTCTCTCCTCCTAGAAAAAACAATTGCAAAAGTAATAGTCACAACCTTCCTTTCTGGTAAAGTGTGTGCATGTGAGTAGAGGCACACAGGCATGTGTGAACGGAGGTACCCATGGAGGTCTGATGAGGTCATCAGATCTCCTTGGCCCAGAGTTACAAGTGATTGTGAGCTCCCCAAAGGGTGTCCTGGCAACTAGTTTCTGATCCTCTGAAAGAGCAGTGAACTCTCCTGTTAGCTGAGCCATATCTCCAGCCCACTCAAAATGACCATTCTATAGCACACAATTAGAATCATTATCTAGAAAAAAAGCGCTAACATAGTTAACATGAGAGCTCCTGGCTTTATTGTTGTTGTTGTTTGTTTTGTGTTTTAACCATATGACAATTAGGCAACTTACTTTCCCCTTTTCTTTTCTAACTTATGAGGCATATCAAGCTTTGTTATGTAATAATTAGTTTTCCAGATTCCGAGTAGGCAGCTCCTGCTTTGAAACATAGTTTAACTGGTGTTTTCTCATGTAGTTTAACTGGTGTTTTCTGGTGTCCCTCTGCGGGCATCCAAATCCAGTTCCTAAAGGAATATTCAATAACATTCTCTGCCAGGCTCATAGCCAAACAACAGGCGGAGCTCAGGGAGTTCTGTGGAAGAGTGGGAGGAAGGAGAGAGGGAGCTGGAGGGCTCAAGAAGACCACAAGACCTATAGATCAAGTAACCTGGGCCCATGGGGCTCACAGAGCCTGAGCCACCAACGAAAGAGCGTGCATTGACTGCGCCTAGATCCCATACACACACGTAGCAGATGTGTAGCATGGTAAACATGTGGGTCCCCTAACAATGGGAGTAGGGGCTGCCTCTGGCTCTGCTGCCTGCCTTTGATCCCTTCCCCCTAGCTGGGCTGCTTTGTCAGGCCCCAGTGGGGGAGGACATGCTTAGTCCTTAAGATGACAGGGTGGGTTGGTACCCCTTGGGGGCCTCCCCTTCTCTGAGAAAAAGGAAAGGGGCTAATGGGGGAAGGGGGAGGGACCAAGAGGAGAGGAGGGAGGGGGCAGGGATCAGGCTGTAAAGAGATTAAATTAATAAATAAACAGGAAAAAACAGTCTGTGCCACTTTCTGAGACACATTCTACTGTTTTTTAGTTATGCAATAGCTGGCAAGCTAATCTTAGTATGAGTACATGTTTATTAATCAGAAGATCCCAAATGGAGGACTGAGCTGTGTTTGCTGGGAACAAATGCCTATAAGACAAGGGGGCATTCCCAGCATCCCAACCACTGAGAGCAGCTGTACAAAAGGCCTCCTGGGCATGAGGTTGAGAAAATTAGCACCAGTGAGGCTCAAGAAGGCAAAAAGGGAAAGGATCACTTCCATTATGGATTCATTAGCATGGGCCCGAATCTCAGGGCATTGTGATGAGGCACTGTTATAAACACTGGGCTTAGTCCATGAAGTACACGCTGATGTAAGTTTCCAGAGCTATTGAACAGAATACATGGAGTAGCACAGGATTTCTACACTCCTGAGCTATCTGCTTTTCAGGACAGTGACACATTGAGCATCGTCCCTGACTACCAGTTCAAGACAGAAAGACTTCTGGAAGCACCACATTGAGTTAGACACGTGATTGCTGTACTTAAAAAAAAAAAAAAGGACAGGAGTAAGTGATCTGTTAATCAGATTGTTTTCGAGATTGGGCCAGGTCTATGCTCTCCTGAGACAATGTTGCCATTAAGCTTTTTGTGCTCTAAGAACAGAGGTCTGTTTTATAATTAGTACCATAGGCTAAGTTCATGGGTGGGAAAATAAGGAATCCATCACTAGATTTTTCAGGTGACTAAAATTTCAGCACATATCTGTGTAATGACAGAAGTATCAGGGGACATTCACTGGCTCACAAGCATCCACCTGTGGTGGCAGTCAGGCCTTCTTTTCTAGACCTTAGCTGAAAGGGCAAGAAGTTAAAGTAGGCACATAATTTAAAAAGGAAATGACGTCTCAGATCCATCATGTTTTCTGCCTCACTGAGAAAAGACACTATCCAATGGTAATGTCAGTTTTATCAAGTTTTTTAATGTGGTTACAGAATAAAACAAACAAACAACAACAACAAAACTTGTGATGTTTAGCTAATCTCCCTCTTTTGTCCCTTCCGTTAGAAGAAAAGTATCACAAAAATGGTAAGACTGAAGCCTGGCCCAAGGACACTCAGTCGGACTTGGGAAGAGGAGGCGAGAACGGGCCTGGGTTGTTCCTGCTGGGTTTCCATTGTGGAAGACAACGTTGGTTCATGGCTGACGATGAGCTGTGGAGGTAGGCTGAGACAGCATCTCTACTGCTGTGTTCACACCCATGCTAGTGGTCATGCACTTCCAGACGTCAGCTAGCGGCTAACCCTGAGATGGCCTTAAGTAAGCTGCCCTGCTAAAAGAAAAGTCTGATGGCAGAGTTGCTATAGGACAAGCCAGCTTCATGTTCAAGTCACTACTGAAGGAGTCCTCTACGCACTTGAAGGAGAAAATTGTCTCTAAAATGCACCTCTACATGCCCAGATCAGGTCAATGTCTAATCTAAAACGTTTTGCTGACCAATCAGTATATAAAGTGACCCAGGTGTAAGCAGCATTCAGGCATGTAATGATTAAGTTCTTTAAATATACTGACTATAGTATTTTTATAAATTGACTTCATCTCCATTCAAAAAGTCTTAATTCTAAAACACCAATTGTTATTGAATACAAACCTAAAACTCTAAAGAAAACCAGAAAACCCAGAAAGACTATAGAGTTCCACTGCTTTGGCTCTCACACCAAATACGACTAAACATCTTCTCTAGTGACTATCTGTGACCCCTGAAGCTTTCCACCTAGGGGAATGGAAGTGGTGAGGGTACCATCTACAGAGTGATGACTATAATGACCTGTAGACAGAGATGCACGGAGGTTTTATCATCCAACTTACAGCAACTGCTTCCAGAAGGAGCCCACGAAAGCACCGACTCCGGGAGCTCGTCCAGCAGACTAAACAAAACAGCAACGGCACATGGTGAGCGTCTTCAACCTAGGCTCACTGTTTCAGTTAGAACATAGGACTCTGATGCTGTGTCAATAAGACAACACAATTGTGCAAAAAACCCCCTCCCTTTTTTTTTTTTTTTTTGCCCAATTGTAGTGGATAGGAGGATTAACAAAGGAGGCAGGGGCATCCTTAGTTCTTACTGGCCAGTTTTACAGTTGTAACCACCTAGAAGCTAAGCCATGTAAAAACACGGATGATTAAATTCAAACTGTCCATAACTGAGGACTGCAGAGGTAGGGATGCTTGCTATTATGTTTCCTTAAAAACAAGAATAAAAAATACATTTAAAATTGTGCTTTATACCTGGAGAGGTGTGGGGGTCTCTGCGGATGTCATGACAGGCAGCAAAATGATCCACAAAGAGAAGAATGAAAACTTGGTTCAGACTGACTTTTGAACCTGATCAAAACATCAGGAGTCTGATGCCAGGTAGTTTATTGTCAGTATATTTAAGCACAGTAGAAAGTGGAGAAAAATTTTCTAGGCAACAATCATGTCAATTCTAGGTGCACGGGAAAGCTTAGGGTGTGACTACACAGAAACTCTTTGCAAAGTACATGTGGGTTCTATAGCTAAAAGGTCTAGAATCTAGTGTAGTCTCTGACTAAGATAGCATAGAGGTCAGTAGAACATAAAATAATGTGACATCCCCCTCCTAAGGATGGGTCCTACCAATGTGGCACTAAAGCTAAAGATGGGGGGGGGGGAGAGTGTGGGATAAACATTCTAGGGCATGTGGGGGAGGTCTGCCTCCACAGACAGCAAAAGGTCACCAGGTCATTTACAATATCCATTCCCACCTTTCCAGGCGGGAAAACAGGCATTTTATCTCCTCCATTAAGGAGAGGCTCCTGTGTGTTTAACATTCCTGGTGTCCCTAGTGATCTGTGGGCAGCATGGCCTTTGTTCCGTGTGACGTCATTTCTCCCTCATGTATTTATCACTGGAGAGGGATGATGTTTTTAGTTGTCTAAGTGCATTTGTTCTCCCCTGACAAAAGTTTCTACTATCCAGTGATTAAATAAGTTAGCAAGAAATATCAATACAACACACCAAACAAAACAACAAACACCTGGTAAGTGTTTTCCAGTATTTGGTGCTAAATAAATAATGACTTTCTTAAGTTGGTGCAGCAAAAATATATAAAGTCGCAACTAAAACTTAGATAAAGTGAATGATTTACAAAGAAACCCAAGCAGAAAAGCAGCAGTACGTGCAATGATCTCAAGTGACCCCTGACAGCAAAAACATAGGGACACGGTGCTGTGGCCAAACATGTCTGCCTCCCGCGTTACACCTTCACAGGCACATAAAGAGCCACTTATTATATAAGAAATGCAAAAACTTTTAAATTTTGATAGATAATAAATTAGCCCTACTAGTATTTGGATTTATATTATTAATAAAATAAAAATGAAGGTATTAACACATGTAGAGGTTCTGTTTCACTTATCAGAGCCCTATTTTACAAAGGATCTTTTTACTAGACATGACTACATGTGTGGACATACTTACTAGTCATCAAAATGAAGCCATCTATATAACATGTTGATACAAGACTAAAACCAACCATTTATAAGTCTTATTTAAAGAAAGCCTACCAATGGTTGTTAGAATAAAAATGCTGGCCTTGAAGTAGAACACACTAGTTATGTTAGTTAAGCAGTTCTGTGTGCCAGAACTGCTTATGAGGAGTGTTGACGCCTGCGGGTTGATTTGGCTGCAGTGTCCAGCATGCCAGTTACACAAGGTCTGAAATGGGCAGACTGATTAGAGTCCCAAATCTGACTTGCACAACCGCGTCAGGGACTAGGGGAGTCCAAGTGCAGCTACTGTACATGTCGGTTGGCAAAGATCTGTCATTTCCAACCATTAGCCTAAAGTTTCTATCTTGAGCACGGATCCTACAGGGAATCCAAGTGTGCTAGTGCACACCACTAACCACAGCCCTTGGAAGATCCAAGGCAGGAAGATCAAGAGTTGGAGACCATCATGTGCTGTAGAGTGAGACCCAGTCCGAAAACGTTTGAATTGGAAGATTGATTTATGTGGCTGAGCTGCCCTCTGTGTCCATTTTCATTGTTTGTTTTCCTGAAATCCCACTGCCTTGCTACAGGAGTTGTCTCTCCAGAGATAACTATGTCAGCCTACCTTAGAACGTGAGGAAAATCTGGATCCTCTGTGCCTTGGACCCAGTTGATCAGTGAGTGAGAGACTTGTAAAACATAAACACTCTGTTGTAAAACTGACCTCCTTATGCCAACAGAATCAAGGTAATAAACTTTGAATCTAGCCTATATCAGAAAGGTTTATGTGGCTGCAAGCGTATTTTATACAAATGGCTCATCTAAGTTTTCTTTGTTTCTACTCAAGAAACAAAACATGGGCTTTTGGAGACAGGAATATGAAATATGCTATTCTCACCTGAGAAATACAAGCTCTCCTCTCCCACCTCACCCCACTACTCTGCACAGTTCCTATCAGTCATACAAAGGACAGACTACCTCTGCACCCAGGTCCCACACTCATTTGAAAACAGTCCGTCATGTAGACACTACCACCCTGATTCTAAATGCTGAAAAAGAAGCATGTCTGGAAACTGATAGAAATGTCTAGAAATTTACCGGTACTTGATAATTTTACAGTGCTATCTTAATGTATTATATGTCTGTTGATGGTTTTACTTTTAAGCAGTCTTTTTCAGACTAATGATATTGTTTGTGTGGTCATGTGGCTGAGGGACAATTTTTTTTTCTGTCATTTCTACTTCCTTCCATAGTTTCTTAGTCCTGCCCCATGAAGGGATAGTGTGTTTGAGGATCCCTACTTGGTTTTAGCAGTCTGCACGGCCACAGGGTCCTCCAGGTTTGCTCCCCAAGGCAGCTTCCCACACAGCCAGCGCAGCATGCAGTATCCAAGGATCTCAACATCGCTTCTTCTGGAAGGGGCTGCAGAAAGGGGAGGATGAGAGAGTTCGTGAGAAATAGAGAAATCTTTGAGTGAGCTCCCATTGACGAAATATGAAAAAGCCAAATGGGCAAAGTGTCGTGTTTATTCAGCTGGAGTCACGTTAACCGCCTGGGCCTTTGGCCTCGGTCCACAGACAGGCAGTGACTTGCTGCTGGAGTCAGGGTCAGTCTCCTCACCTCCTCCAACTTCATCTTTCCTTAGTCTAGCCTGTCACATGAACTTGATCCCATGGCCTCTGACATGATCCAGACAACCCATAACCCGGCACCAACACTTTCTCAAAGAGCCAAGCAGTAAAACAAAGAAATAAATGTCTGCAGCTAAATTGCTAACACATGTTCCAGGAAGTCCATGGGGTCTGCCTCGGTCATGCAGAGACCCTCTGAGTGCAGACTAAACACGGCTGGCCTTTCCTATTCCGTCACATTCGAAGTCAGAAGAATATGACAAAACTGCCATCTAGTGTGCAGTCTCTAAAACCATGCCCACGAAGCCCTTCAGCTGCATGGGAGTACAGCAAATGTGGGCACACAGCTCCAAAGTGCTGCACATACCGATTCCAGATATAAGAAGGGCCCCACCATGTCCCACGAAAGCCTTCACTTACCAGGAAACTGGGACAGAGGGGAAGGCATCCTATTGGGACTCTAAATGAGAGACGCATGGGAGAACAGCAAAATAAAAGGATCCAGAGGGTCCTAGAAATCTACAAGTAGAACAATGTGATAGGCAGATTTGGGCCCAGGGGTCCCGCTCAAACTAAGGCACCAGCCAAGGACAATACAGGAGGTAAACTTTAAACCCCTTCCCAGATCTAGCCAATGGTCAGAATATTCTCCACAGTTGAGTGGAGAGTGTGATACGACTTTCTCACGTACTCTGGTGCCTCACATTTGACTATGTCCCCTGGAGGGGGAGACCTGGTGGCACTCAGAGGAAGGACAGCAGGTAGCCAAGAAGAGACTTGATACCCTATGAGAATATATAGGGGGACGTAATTCCCCTCAGGAACAGTCATAGGGGAGGTGAATAATGGGAAAATGGGGGGGGGGGAGGAATGGGAGGATACAAGGGATGGGATAAACATTGAGATGTAACAAGAATAAATCAATAAAAAAAAAAAAAAAAAAAAGAAGGGCCCCCCCCAAAAAAAAAAAAAAAACAAAAAAAAAAACCACTGGTCTTTAATCTGAATCGAAAGCCAAAGGTGAGGCAAGCATGGAGGGCGCGTGGACCAGAGGATATGATGGTGAAGGAAGGTCTGTAGCCAAAGAGACTTAATGGAAGATGGCTTTTCTTAAAGCATATTAAAAGAGCATGCTCCGATCCCACTAAAATAGCATGTATAGCAGACTCTTAAGTACTGTGGACTAACTTCATCTCAATTTGACATCTTTTTATCAAACACATTATAACAAAAGACAACGAGACCTAAGAATTCTTAAATGCAACTTACACTTGCAAATAAGTCATTGAACCAATGGCTAACACACTTAGTGAGTGCCCATAAAATAAAGTCATTTTATAAGCTTGGAAAAGCTGTTATAAAAGCAATAAGCTGGTATTTATATTGATCCTACTACCTGAATGTTCATCTGTGCAGGGATATATAATACCCTGAGCAATGTGTGACTGTTAAAGCTGTTGTAAACAGGTATCCTATTTCATTGTCCTCAGTTAAATAATCTTGGAAAAAGTCACTGAGAGAACAATGGTGCCACCACTGTCGCTCCCCTGGCTCTGGGCTCTTCTAAAAGCGGACTGCATGCTTGCTCCTCCTGTACTTGGTCCTGATGGCTGCTTGAGTACTGGGTTATTAAAGGCCCTTTAATCCAGTAGAAGGCCAGGCCCTCGGGTGCTGTTTGTTTTCTGCAGAGGCCTCGACAATTTCCTAATGCAGGATTTGGCTCTGGTGTTAAAATAAAAACACAGGCTCTACCGTGCTGCTCCGCAATGACTTCCTCGGTGATAAATCTCCTGTTAATAATGGAATGGCTCCATTTTTACAGAGGTGTGTACAAGTCTCTTCTCCATTGCAGGAATTCCTGATCAGCATCAACTAAAAAGTTCACACCCTTTATTGTTCAAAAAATGATACTCTGATGGTTGTGTGGGGGATACTGGCTACACACAAGAGGAGGGGGGAAAACAATATGAATTAATATGGAACGAACCTTCCCAGAGACCCCAGCCACCTCCAGCTGAGGGACAAGTCTATTAGATTTCTGAAACCAATATTTCATAAAGTGGTCTTCATGCAAAATAGGCCTTTGAGAGTAGAGGTCACTTCACTGCTATAGCTCAGTCTTATCTAATTAAACATATTATCAAATTTTCAATCATTCACTATAGACGTATCATTAATCAGTATGGTTAGGCAAACATTTTACCACTGCTCTCAGTCCTGCAAAAACATTTGTAACGCTAAAAAGAATGGTCATATTTTCCTGGCTCAAGAAGCATGACAGAAGCATTAAAAATGTTTTTAAGTATGTCTCTCTGACTGAAATTTGATCCCAGAGAGACAAAAAGGCCTGACTTGTTTTTAGGGAAATTAAACAAGTTCATGTCCACTCTCCAGCTACCGGACAAAGAGGAGAATCAGTGCAATACTTGTTCATTCAAAAGCAACAGTGGGGTAGACAGCACTAGAAATCTCTAGGACTAAAGGGTGGCTCGATGGGAGAGCGCATGCCTTCTACGTGCAAGAATCTTAGTTTCCTTTCCAGCATAGATTAATAATTTGAAAACTTTTAGGAATGGAAGAGATGACTCAGTGGTTAAGAGCACTTGTTACTCTAGCAGAGGACCCAGAAAGCCAGCATCTGTTTGGTGGTTTTCAAACATCCATGACTCCAGTTCCAGAGAATCTAACACCATCTTCTGTTATCTGCAGGCATCAGGCACGCACATAGTAAACACTAATACACATGAAATGAAAATGAATAAGCGTCTGAAACTCTTTCTAATCCTAAAACTGCTTGTTTCTTCATAAACTTTCCAAATTCATTTGAAAATGTGAACTAACCAGGAAACGGAAAGAGTTCGGAGCAGGAATCCATAAAGCGAGGGTGGACGCCAGCCCCGGCTCTGCAGCTCAGTGACGCAGACAGTTGACTGTACTCACTGGATAGACAGCATGTTATGGGCTGTCCTCCCATGAAGACATGTTTGAGTATATCATTGTACTACATAAGGGTTCCAGCTGCATTTGATAACCAACACTATCATTATTTGTAGGTCCTCATAGAGCTGCCCAACGACTCAAATGATTACTTTCTGCTCGGCAATTTTGTTATCAAGAATTTTCCTCTAAACTTCCTTAAATTAGTTTTCAAATCCTATTTAGCATCTAATTCTATTATGCTTACTAGCATGTATGAAGGCACATTTCTCTTTTCACTGAGAGGATATTGTTTGCAATTGTCCAACATTTCAAAACGACAAGGTATTGCCAAGTCTAACAGCCATAAAAAAATAGGCACAGGTGGAGACTCAACTTCTATTTCAGGAAAAAAAAACAAAAAAACAATTGGTGTAATGTATGGAGAAGAGCCACTGCACCACTCACTGTAGTGCTGCAGTGTGGCTTCTTAATCATTTCAACAATATCAGCATGACTAATTATATTGGCAATAAGAAAACGGAAGCAAAAGAGGTAAGATAACTGTTCGTGTGGGAGAGCAAAACCCAACAGAGCAACACTGAAGCTACATGGCTGAGAATGGAGAAGGCACACCTCAGTCCAGTGACTGCCTCCATCAGCTGTTTAAAACCAGCCAACCGACATTATCTCACCATTTTTTTTTTTTTTTTTTTTTTTTTTTAGTTATGGAAGGAGCTATAGGACACAGGCATTTTGACCTAGAGTACAAAAAGACACAAAGTTATTTGCCTGTGCAATAAATAAATAAAAAGTAGCAGATTCCCATCATCACTGAATTACTCACAAAATTCTTGCAACCATCCTTTCCAGAAAGCTCGCTCCATCCATATTACTCCATTATGACAACAGGGCCTCTATTAAAAATATGTATCTATTAAGTAGTAACGGTCCATCTAAGCTGGCAAAACATCAACAGAAAAGTCACACTAGAGATCTAGTCTGCACTCTAAACTAGGGTAATTAACTGGACCAATTCACCAGAGGTAAAGCAAGGATGGGAGAGTGTGTTAACGCCAGACACACCTGGGCAGTGTAGGTGTGCTTTTTGT
This sequence comes from Acomys russatus, assembly GCF_903995435.1. Classification (NCBI taxonomy): domain Eukaryota; kingdom Metazoa; phylum Chordata; class Mammalia; order Rodentia; family Muridae; genus Acomys; species Acomys russatus. The sequence continues at coordinate 4,171,636 of NC_067158.1, read as the reverse complement.
TAGCTTCGTTTCTTATGGATCATGCAGGATGAAGAAGACCAGGGATTTGGTAGAAAATAAAGCAAACATGAAAACATTTGCTTCCAGTAGACAAAATGTGCCTAACATATTACTATATTGCTGAAATTATGACAAAGTAGAAATGTCTGAACAAGAGGATAACCTGAAAGGGGGCAGGGACTAATGACAGGGGGCGGGGGAGATTACACTTTATTTTTAGGTCTCTAACTAGTGACTGTGTTACTATTTTGTCAACTCGCATATACCAAGAGCAATAAAATATTATGCTGACTCCTGTTAGGATTGGAGTATGACATGTCTGCCATAGACTTCTGGGGCATCTGGACACAATAGCAGTGGAGGTGGGGGCGAGGATGGGTTGTGTGCCTGAGGGCTTTACTCCTTGGATGAATTAGTAATATAATGCCAATACCAGAAGTGGGTAAGGAGTAGAGAGCAGGGAAGTAGTCACTGAGGCATGCATGTGCCTGAGGGCCTTGATGTTTGCTCTTCCCCCCTTCAGATCCCTCTTTTCTCCTCATTGGTTATCATGCTGAGTGGCTGGGACTCTACTGCCACAATGTGGGGCTTCGGAATACATCCCTCATCAATGAAGCAGAAGACCACGGATGTGAACTAACACAAGTCTGTATTTTTCAGGTACTTTGTCACAGCGAAGCAAAGTCTGACCAATGTGTCACCACTTGTTATACCTCCCAAGGGGGCAGTAGGAGAGTAGAAGGCAAAGTATTACATTTCAAAGGAACGAGAAACGTCATCTGAATTTTGCTTTTTCTCTTTAGTACCTTTTAAATCCTGAGCTCTGGTTGTGTGTGTGTGTGTGTGTGTGTCTGAGAGAGGGAGAGAGAGAGAGAGAGAAGGAAGGAGGGAGAAGGGTAGATCAATTAGGAAAAGTTATTCAGTTATTCAATAAAGCAAGGAGACTTTACTTTTCAGCACTAACCAAACAGTTCAGTTAAAAGTCAAGGAATATTATGGCTCAATGAGACATGTATAAATATGAAAGGGGTGTGGGGTGCGTGGATGAGACGGTTCAGTGAACAATGCTGGTTGCTGCTAAGTTTGAGGATCCGAATTTGATCCCCGGTACCACATGGTAGAAGGGAAGAATCCAATCCCGGAAGCTGTGCACACCTGCGCCACAGCACCTAAGCCACCAAAAATAAATGTATTAAAATAACCCAATGTAAAACAAAAGGGCATATGTCACACGGAAGCAATGCCTTTGTGGACTTTCCACGTTAGCCAAAGGCTATATACACAGCAGTCTAATTCACCTAAAAAGATGCTTTTAACAGAAGAGCTTTCTGATTTCTTGGGAATCATGGGGCATCCAAATATTTCATGAGAGTGCTTGATATCCTGGAATAGAACGGCGAGTTTGCTCTTTTGACTTAGTTGTGTCCCACACGCCATGTCACCAGTTTGGTAGCATGGAACCCCGTTCCCTGTTCCCTTCATGTCTATCTGGTAGGTGGGAATCCTAAAACAAATGAAACCACACAAGAAGCAGCATAATTCCATGTGGTGCAACAAACGGCAAAAATAATTTTCAAGTATGCGATATATTTTTCCTTGACACTGGATATATTATATAAACAGATAGACATTTAAAATGCAATTTAGATATCATATTTTATGCTCATCAATGATGTCAAATTAAAACAGGTATTATACACTCAATGCCCAGGTCTGAAGTGTTTCAGAATGCTCAATCTGTTAAATGCAGTCTGTCTCTAGAGAAATTAGGTATTGACTGCATGCCTCAGTAAGTAGAAAAATCTACAAAAATCCATATTACACATTGATCCAAATATTGCTTCTTAACATTACTAAGAATGCAACAAATTTTAAAACAGTGTATTTGACACACATATAATTCTCTTTAATTATCTTGCAACAAGAACAAAGTATGTCAGTGTTCATACATGCTAGTTTTTATGGAGCAAAAAATTAGTAATGAAGAGCTAAGCCTAATGTCCTTGCTGTAGTTTTATACTGAATGAAGCAAGCCAGCCACAGAAACTAGCCTTTGGTCACACAGAGTCTGGAAGAGCAACTGCTTAAAAGCCACTCCATTCACAGCCCACCCAGGAAGCACCATCTCTCCATCCGTCCTTCTGTCCTTCCATCTCATCTTGGGTACAGCCCTCTGTACAGCCTTTGGGTTTTAATGAGCTACTTAGTAGCAAAACTGGTCTTTCCTTTCCTTTGCTTTCCCCTACACTCCCTGTACATGAAGATGAATAAGAAAACATGTGGGTAAGAGGACGAAATGGAACCTTAGACAGGTTACTTTAAAGCTCACTAAGTCTTCAGTGGCTAGATAACAGCCAGGATGCGCGAGGTCAGCCGCAGTCTGCTCAGGACCAGCATACGCCTTGCCTGACTACACACAGGCACACTTGCTGTGTGGGAAATGCTTCCACAACCACCGGTTCTGGTTCAGTGTTCACTCTTCTGGATTCGTGTTGCTTCCTTGTGCATTGCTTCCTCCCCTGGACTGGTACAGGGAAAGTTTTTTCTGATATTAAACCGCATGGTGACTGTACTAATAGTTAACATATGGATATCTATACATCTGATTTTCTCCATTTACATATAGGATCTGAGCCATTTTATCCTGGCTTCTAAATATGATTAGTTCATTTCTAACAAAATTCTAGGCTTAAATGCTTTATTTTACAAAATCCAAGGGAAAATATTAGGAACAAACTGTTAAAACATGTGAGAATATCAAATCTTCTACTTTTATACCAGAACAAATCCACCACATGTATTTAGCAAATATATGTATATGTGTCCACATATATCTACTTACATATGGAGGATAAACTTATATGTATTTATATAGATGATAATATGCAAAATGCATGAAAGACGTCTACTATGTTATAGGAAAGCTAAGCCATCTCTGAGAAAATGAGTATTCACTCAAGCCAATGTCAAAATCGTTCCCCTGGCTCTTCCCTAATATTTCTTTCAGGACGCAGAGCCACCTCTACAATCACACTGGACCTAGTCTTCTCTCCAACACGCCGACTGGTGACGCCTACTCAGTGTATCAATCAGTGCCTGCCGTGAGAGGGAGGAGGAAAAAGTTTGAGCACAAAACAGACATCGTATTGAATATGTTGTGAAGACAACACAAAGAGTACTGTGCAAAATTAACAAAGAAGACGTTCTGAAACACTGCTGTCGAGGCCTGGTCAGAAAAAAAAAAAGCCCAACCATGAGCACTTGTGGCTGCTCTGCTTCTCCTACAGTGCGAGTGTGCCTTCGACTGAACCAGCATTAGAATATCGGTAACAAGGCTTAAGAATCTGTGTGGTGAATTTCCAGACACAACACGAAACAAGGAGAACTTCTGTATCTCTGAAAATTCTATTCTGTATCACAAAGTAAGTCTGGCAAAAGTTCTTTGACTCACTGAGAATGAGAGACATTAAAGTCAGAATGTGCCGCTGTCCGGGCTGGGGACATGACTTAGTGGTTAAGAGCACTTGTCGCTCTTGCAGAGGACATGGGTTTAGTTCCCAGGACCCTCATGGTGGTCCACAGCTTTCCAGAACTCCAGGTCCAGGGGCTCCAATGCCCTTTGCTGATTTGGTGGGCACTGCGCATGTATGTGGTGCACATAGTTGCATGCAGGCCAAATACTCAGAGACATAAAATAAATACATTTAAATGAATTACTGTAAAAAGCATCCCTGCCTAGCATCACTTCATTTTCATATTTCCTAATTTAATCAAAGCCATGTTACATCTTACTTTAAGTGTTAATTAAGTCATTAACAATGTAAATGATGAAAAATTACACAACACTGATTTTTTACTTTTCTAAGAAACCAGACTTGACAATGATATGCTATCATTTTTCTTACTGTGGCCCAGAGTATAAAAGCTACCTTTCATTTTAGAAGCTGTCCCCTAACAGTCTTCCTAAGAAGGTGGCACATAATCCACACACTGGCTCCACCTTCTTGACGGCCTTCCTTAAGACTGTGGGTTTTGTTTTAATTGCTCTGGAAATGATCCACACCCTCTGCATTACATGGCCAGTGGTCCCGTTAATAGGAAAGGCGATAATATACAGTTGTTTGCACCAACTGAAACTCGTTAGAAAGTATTAGTTTAGGGTAACAGTTCAACAACCATCACCAGTGCAAATGTCTAATTGACGTGCAGTGAAGATGAGAGCTCTTTAAAAATTATCTGTTTGCTTTACCATATCTGATGATACTTTCGTAAACAAAGTTTGCAAAGAATATAATTTTGAAAGCCAAAGTTTTTTAATAATCGCCATTTTTTTTCAGTAGCATAACATTAGAATTGACTTTTTGTCTTGCTGACAGAGCAACTAAGAAAGTACAGTTGCACTGGGCATATTGATTGTGAGCAAAGCAGCCATCAGTGGGACTCAGCACCATATATTTCCAATATTGACCTCCTCCTTCCTTCTCCATGGCTTTCTGGGTCGGCTATTGGATTTGGACTGCAGAGTAATAAACAGCTAAGGTTTAATTAATGGTAAATGAATACAAGACATAGGTTATGACTTTAACTAATTAGGGAATTGTTGAATTAAGTCTGCCTTGGAATGCAAGGCAGTCCAATCAATATCCAATAAAAGGGCTATGTATGTAATTTACCTGCAAATGTGTTTCCAATACCATCAAAGTGAGTTTAAATAAGTGAGATCTATGAAAGGCGACTGGGAGAGATTTCCCAAGTTAACACTTTGGGGGTTCGGAAAATACTGCTGTTTTGGAGAAAGTATCTCTTTCAAGGCTCTGAGAGGGATGCCATGCAAACAGAATAACACATGATAGCCACTGACTCTGACAGGCCCTCAGCGCCGGCCAGCAGCCTCACATACAGACCTGTGACTTCTCAGCCTAACGAATGTCACACTCTGCAGTCTCTATCTAGTCACGTGGTTGCTGCTTCCTGTCAGATATTCCCCAAGATAAGAGCACTTCGCTACTTTCCACAAAACTCTTACCAGAGCGCTCACCCCTCAATATGACCATGCAACACGCATATCCTGTGGTAGCTTTGGTGCTTTCAACAAAATCATCGTCCTGAAGTAAAAATGCAAACTGGAAAAGAGAGACCTACGTGCTCCTCTGTGGGCATCCAAACTTGTAAACTCTATTGTCCCGTTATGGCCCTTCCTGGGATTTTCCTGATACCGTTTGTGGATCCCATTGGGACAATATCTGTAGGAAAGTCCATAGTCTGCAAGGTAAACCTGGGAGAGATGGAGAGGCCAATGAGTAATGTTTTGTCCTCTGAAAATATGACCTTTACAATTAAGTCTTAAGAAACTTGTAAGTTGTGAACCAGTGGAATGAATGGCTCAGTGGGTAAAGGTACTTGCCACCAAGCCTAAAGATACCCATCTGTAACCCACATAGTGGAAGGAAAGAACACATTGCCACAAGTTGTCCTTTGTCCTCCTGACCTCCACACATGCACAAGTACAAGCAAACACACACACACACACACATACACACACACCACAAAATAATAAATGAATTAAAAGCTCTGAAAAAGAACTTGAAAGTTAAGAGAAACCTCAGCCCTCTGATCATTGTTTCATTAAAGCCAAATGTGAACAATTTATGTACTAGGTACTAGGATAACTAACTTGCTAACCTGAGCCCTTGCTTCATCGAAGGCTCACACTGAACCTCGCTCCTAGGTGCCTTCTCTTCCGACTGCTTTCACATAGGTTCTGAGGCTCTGCCTTTTAAGGAATCCTTTCCTTAAACTTGAAACTGTGTTTAAGTACAGAAGCAGAGCAGATGTGGGCAGAGCAAGTGCTCCTGAAGGCTGATCACTGAGGCTCCACCAGGAGTAGGCTTAACACCTGTGAGCAGCCTGTCAGAGCCAACAACTCAAACTGAAAATGCCCAAACCGTTAGGTTGCTCTGGACTTCCAGAGCAATCCAGCCCAGCACCACCATTACCCTTGGAAGCCTCTCAGATTGAGCAGGTTCTCCAAACAAACAGAGTGTAAGTAATTCTCACAAGTCTTCCTGTAATTGCTTTGGAGGCGGGAGTAGTTTTAAGGACATAGTAGACCCCAGATGGAGAACTGTTTGACCACATGTTTCTATGTGGTGGAGATGGAGAATTATTTCATAGGTTTCAAACACATTTTATCATATTCACCATGTCTCACAAAAGAAAGCAGTTTCAACTTAAGAATGTATTGATTTTATATATATATATATATATATATATATATATATATATATATATGGATTTGGGCAGTGTTTCAAAATGTAGCTTCATGACAGTAGAGTATTATAAATGGGATTTTGAAATGTAAAACCTATTGAAAGATAATTTAGTATTTAGATATTAGTTTCTTAAATGTTCCATTTTAGGATATCTCACATAGAAGATATTTGGAATTTCTAAATATAAGACACATACAGTTTCTTTAGTTGTTAGATAACATAAATTGCTGAATGATCTGAAATACATATTTCATAGTTTTTTTCTCTCTCCCACAGCTGAGTAACTGATCCCTAGGCCCTGAGGGGCTAGGTGTTTCACATCACACAAGCAATGAGCTCTTGCTTCCATTTTGTCTCATGCACACTTGCCTTTGTTTATTTCAAGAACTAAATAAATTTCATTTGCAAAGTAGATTCCTGAAGGAGGCAACACTGAAGATTGAGCAAACAGCCTTATTTTAATACCCAGGACTACTTGCTACTTTTATAAAATATAGAGAAGCTACTCACATACTTTCAACACTAGCTTGAGTAGGACCTAAGACCTAAAGAGTAGACGCCATGCACTAGGCCACACTCCATCACTGACTCAAGACAACAAGAAGTCCTGCAGGTCGGTCATGGTGCCCACTCTAGTCATATGGACCTTGAAACCAAATGAGTCACAGAAAGAGAGCCAGTATCCTAGAGCAGTTCCTAGCTAGCATGAATGACCACCTTGAACATCAAGCTAAGTTAATAAAGGACACTTCGTTTGAGACTAGTGTAAAAGGGAAGGTTCAAACAGAAGGCTGGGAAGAGAGAGGCCACAGTATGGGCCACAGGTCAAAATGCTTATGTCCCTTCTGTTTGCTAAGAATCACTTAGACACCTGCACAGAGACTGTCAAACTACACAAGGATGTAACTTCGGGCTCTCTAGAAAAGACTGGCCAAACTGCCCCAGAACTAGAGAGACAGGAGAAAGGCTGAGTCTCAAAGAGGAAAGAGGAGGATCACAGTTTCACTTTCTTATGTGAGTCAGGAAGAAATCTCTGAGCTCTGGGCCACAAGAAGCTGCTCAGAATAGGAAGGGTGCAGGGTTCACACTTACTATACAGGCAGAAGCTAACAGTTCAGTAGAGAAGATACATTAACCGGATTTTAGGCGATAAATATTTCAGACCTCAGTGATTTAAATCATGCATGGTCACAGCCTCAAGCAGCACAGCAACCAGAAATGCTCCTTGAGTGTTAACAGTCATGAGACGGAACCAAATTATAAGAGGGCGCTGAACATAAACTAGAACTTCAGGAAAATGTGCAAGTCTCCATCTCGAGCTGTATCTTCATATACACTAACCTTGTAAATTCACCCCAGTTTGGAATTGAACCAATTAGTTTAGCTTGCCATTCAAATTTTACATATTTTTTTAGTACTGAACAGGAACAATTCTCTAAAACTCTTAGGAGAATCCCACCGTTAGCAATACTACAGAGACCTATATGGCTAGCTCTTTTGGTAAGTAAAGATTAATATAAGAAGAAATAAGGTTAATAACTCTAATTTGTGCTTGGTCTCCATTATAGGACCAGACATGACTTAGGCCTTGAAAAGGCATCAGTTTCAGAAAAAAAAAAAAAAAAAAAACATAAAAATCCCCACCCGAAGGGCAGCCCAGTGATAACCAGAAGATCTTGGAGAAATCTGATCTCAAGACTGGTCATCTGTGCTTGACATCCTTATGTGGCTTAGGTATCCCATTTTGTGATTAAAGGCTCTTGACATAAGAACTTGGTCTGCTGGACAGGGCCAATCAAAAACCAACCGATGTAACTGCCTTGCTGCCTACCAATCAGGTTTTAGATTACCCAATTCATGCTGGACTTCCCTTCCTTATGCATAACAGGCCTGTGAGCCGACATCCAGGGTCGCCATTTTGCATGCAGCCCCTGTCCCTGCATGCAGGAGTCTTGCTTTCCTGAAATAAAAACACTCTTGCTGATTGCATATGTGAGTAGTGGCCTCTGAGTGGTGATTTCAGACTTAACATTGTTAACTGATAAATTTGACTCAACTTATGGAAAGCTGAGCACACTAAGTAGACAGTCTATAGTTCTGCTAGAATGATTCAAAAGGAAGTGTATGTGTTGGGGGGGTGGGGTGGGAGTGGGGATGGCGGTATGGGAAATGCTATAAACAAGGAAAGGCAGGGTCTAAGAAGCGCTATTTCTTCAAGTTCTACTTTAGACAGTCACTCAGCAAAGTCTGTTCATAAGTTCACAAGTTATTATTCCCTTACTTCAGACAAGCACACCCAGCCAGGCAGCAAGTTGTCTCTTATGCAAGAGACAACTGAGCACCCCAAGTAGCCAATAACTTGTCCAAGAAACTGGAGCAGTGAAGGGAAGAGGAATGATTGAAAGTCAGGCCAGTGTGACTCGGGTACCCCTCCCATGGGATGGAGAACTGGGGGCTCGTCAATCTCTGAAGTTAGATTGATGTGAAAGTAATACTAACTAGAACTCAGCACCCACCAGGAGGCCACAGTCTAGGCCTTCTTTCTGTACATTTCATGAAAATTATAAAAGAAAGGGAGGAAGGAAAGCAAAGAGGGAAGGGGGGTACAATGGACCCCCAAGTCGCCCACAAACTTACAGAAGCCTGAATTAGTTAGTGTCTAGCTCTTTATAGAAAGTTTGCCAACCTCCGATACAGGGTGAAATTTGGCTTAGTTAATTTTTTTAATCATACGAGAGAGAGAGAAACAACAGGTGGTTATTTGTTTTCACTTTAAGCAAGCAAACAGATGTCCCCTGGTTTTAGATAGCCAGTCCTACGAATCTCAAGGTTCACATCAGAGCTGAGAAGGGGGCGTTTCCTTATAATAAGATGAGCCATACCTGAACAGCTAGCTTCTTAATGCATTCAAATGGGCATTGTATCCTTCTTCTGAAAGTCCTAACCCCCTTCCCTGCTGTGAGCAGAAAGGAGAGTTCTAGCTGCTTCCCTTCCCTTTGATGTCAGAGGTCTATGGCACTTACTCATGATTCCTGTATTCCCTCTTAATTCCCCATCTCTAGTCGTTGTTGTGAGTGTGACAGAAGGGAAGGAGCATCACACTATCTACAAACTGATAAATCATAAACACGATACACACATAGAATAGTCACCACCCTTTACCAGGACCAGTTCCCAAGAAGATTTTCTTGTTTTGGAAAATGTCTGTGACACCCAGTAAGCTTAAGCTAATGCTTCTGTGGACTTTGAGCTTTAACTGTTTGGGTTGGGAAAATGGTGTGTTAGCCCCTGGAAGGAAAGCTGGTGTGCTGGCCACTGAAGGGCAAAGCTCATCAAAAAAGACCTGTTTGTTCTCCTGTAAGGACTGAAGTAAGCTGACACCTCCAGTAGCTGGGACACTGGGCTTGTCAGATAGTTGGCAACAGGAGCCACACCCTTTCTGGGCCGTCCCCACCCACAGCTAATCCTGGGGAAGACTGTAGGGCCACTTCTGCCCTGCAGCCATGTCCTCTGAAGGAATGGGTTTCCTGGCTTCGCTTAGGAGGAGCATCACAGTGAGATGTGTGGCCTGCCTAGCTCTGGCACTGCCCCTTCCGCAGCCACTCTGAAAGCGCGCTCATCTATTTTGCTTGCTTCCTTTCATCAGGATCACATTTCACCTCCCCCATAAACTTCTTGAACTCCTAATTCTGTCTCAGCATCTGCCTTCCTGACAAGATCAGTAAATCACAGATAGCCTTGACTAACAAATGAACTCAATTTCCCCCCTTAGCATAACCACTTTCATAGACTGAGCAGGCCCGTCTCAGAACTCAACTTCCTTAGTTGCCTGGCCAGAGTGGCTCCACACACCCCGCTCTCCAGCTCTATTCTGCTAAGGCTTCACTTCCGGCCTCCTTGGCCACCTCATGGTTTCCAACTTTAAACTGCCCTGACTTTCTAGTTTGGTGGGTGAGGCCACAGATAACTAAAGAGCCTTTGTGGTGATTCTCCTGAAGCCATTTGCACAGGAATGCTTTTCTCTCCACAGACAGCTCCCCACCATCCACTCCTACCAAAGTCTGAACCCACACTCATTCTTCCTGGGAAATCCCACCCTGACATGGCAGATCCCTTAAACCACAAGGCAATTTATTAGGGTTCACTTGTGTCTTTGCATACTTGCTAGTTTAACAGTGTGCTACACCATTTATCTTTTCTTTGTATTTAAAAGTTGCACAGCCCTGGGGGATCGGGGTGGAGGGGAGGGGGGGGGGGGGGGGGGGGAGTCAGGACAAACTGGACATCCTTTAAGTCCTGTTCTACAACCTTTTGCTTGGATTGTCCTGGCAACAGCACAGGCAAAATGAGCCAAATTGCTTTCAATAGATCATGGGTCAAAATAAGTCATTGGGAATAGTAAGCTTCAAGGAAAAATGCATATTTATTTGGTCTTTGCAAAGTGAGAAAGGCTAGCACTTACACTAGTCAAATAATTTAAACTCTCCCCCCCACACAAAAAAAAAGAAGAAGAAGTAATTTTAAGGTCTTTTTGGAGAACCAGAAAATGGGATGAATAAAATTAGGCGCTCCATGCAGAACAAACTTGTAGCAGCTGGTGAAGATGGGATTTGAACTTGTATCCGTCTGGACCAGAAGCTGAGTTTTTGCCATTGGCCACACACAGAAGGAAGGAGGAGGGCAGTGCACAAGTCCATAGATCTGAAGACCTCACCTGCTCTGACGATAATAAAGAGCCTGTCACGTTTCTGATCAAAAGGAACCTGCATCCAGCCACAGGAAAAGAATCAACATTTAAGGAGGGCCTCAAAATAGATCAGAAAGTTCGAGAGGCAAAAACAAATAACACAGACAGGAAAGGCAGGGAGGGTCTGGGTCTGTGTGCACTGGCGCAGGCAGGTCAGTGGAGGCGGCACGGGCTGACAGACTTGCAGTGTTTTACAGAGACTTTGAAGGCTGATCTAAGAAGCTCGGACACAGCTGCTGCAAGGTTCTGGCAAAGAACAGCATTAGAAGCATTGGTGGTCCTTGGTTAGTGCATCTCTGCTCAGATGGGGCAGATAGGCAGCACAGTCTCCTTGTGGGTCCTATAATATAGGGAGTAGGTGCCAGCTCTACATGTACTCTGGTGCCAAGTCATTGACCACTTCCCCCTGGTGTGGCCTTGCCAGGCTACAGAAGAAGAGGCCGCAGGCAGTCCAGATGAGACTTGATAGGCTGGGATCAGATGTTAGGGAGGAGGGCTCCCCATTTCTGAGGATTAAGGGAGGGGTGGTGAGGGAGGGAGGGAGGGTGGGACTGGGAGGCGACAAGGGATGGGACTACAATTGGGATGTAAAGTGAACAAATAAAAAAGAAAAAGAAGCATTGGTGGTTGGCTAAGTGGGGAGGAGAAACAGAAAGTCTAAGCCAAAGGCGCTGGGAGGCAGAGTGGGACTCTGAGAAGGCATGTAGGGTAGTGGACCAAGTGTGATCATGATCCGTGGGGAGGAGTCAGGGTGTCCGGGAATTGGGAGGGGGTTAGAGGAAGAAGAGATTTGGAAAACACCAAAACAAAACAATCACTTCTATACCAGAAGCAAACTAACCCGTTAGCAATGGACACCTCTACCCATTCAGCTCTGGGTTCTGCCATCAAGGTAGACTGAGTGACAGCTCTGGCTAATGGAGAAAAACAAGCTCTCCTTCCTGCCAAGGATGAAGTCTTCAGGCAATGAGAAACTCTGAGAACAAATAAGCTACACGACCTCAGAAGGAAGTCCAGCATCCAGGGGGAAGCAAGGGCGCACAGTGGAGACTGGAGCTCTAGAATCAGGCTCCATCATTCTGAGACCAGCTCCACCTCTTGTGTCCACCAGTGTTCTAGCCAAGAGACTTTGCTTCTTTGAATTTCTGTTTCACCATCCAAGAAATAAGGATAGTATCTCCCTCAAAGTGATACTGTAAGCATAAAATTACTTAAACATAGACATCTTGGACCAGCATCCATTACAGAGTCACTACTTGGGAGATAATATCTGACCAGAACATATGCCACGTTTCATAAATATGAACATTTATGAAACAAAATAAATCAGGTGACCTTTTGTTGTCTTCATGGAAATCATAAAAACCTAGGCTTCTAGACAGTACTCCTGAGGCGGTACCAAAACCACGCCATGCCCATCTCCTCAGTGCAGGTGGCTCAAGTGTTCATCCCCTGCGCATGGGTACCCGGGTCTCTTCATATCAGCTTCATTCTGCATGCTTCTCTCTGACATTTCCCCAAATCATACTGGAAAGGAGCTCTCCGTAATGGCTTTGTATTATTTTTATCCCTATTTTCAAATGAGGTCTCACTCACATGTATTAGGGATAGAGTTTATCAAAGCAATCCCTACCATTTCTCTTTGCAAGTACACTGGGAGAGTTCTCTCTGGAAGAAATCATGTGCAGGGCCAGAGAGACAGCTAAGTGAGCTAAGATATTTGTTGCTAAACTTGATGACCTGAGTTTGATTGTCAGGACTCACGTGGTAGAAGGAGAGAACCGACTCCCACAAGTTGTCTTCTGACCTCCACATGCAGGTTGTGACATACGCCCCCCAATAAATCAAAAAATATGTAAATGCAATAAATTTCTTAAAAGAAAAGACCCATAATTTTTATGAGAAATAGTAAACATCTTGGATACAGTAGCTAGCTCTTTCCAAGTAGGAATTTAACAAAAATATAATTTAACTTAATTAATATATTCCATTAATCTAATACCAGATGTTATGTGGCTGGTGATACATATTCTTCTTGGACACTACAGAATACATTCAATTTCTCTTTGCTAATTAATCATTATTTATTGAATGTTCAATATACCCCATGCCTTGTGACACCTGCTGGAAGTATATTAGTCAATGAAACACATTACTAGTTTGCCAACTCATTAGACTAAAATTTTGATACTCTGTTGCAAATGTCTAGTTATAGACCAGTGGTTTCTAAAATCATACTTGTGGGTCTGTTAGTCAGTTCATTACTGTTGTGACCACATAGCTGACAGATCAATGCAAAGGAGAGATGGATGTGGGCTCACAGTATACGTCACGAACTAGCCCTGCCTCTCTGTGTGATCTGAGCTGTCCTGGCAGAGCCGTTCTAAACAGCACTCTGAACAGCACCGTGAGGGGATGGACTGCTCAAGACACAAGCCTGTGGGCATTCCAAATTCAAATCATAACGTCACATGCTTGTCAGCTTCATTCAAAGACTCCGTGTGAGAAAAGGGACCGGAAGATACCACATAAGCCACTCACTGTCAGAAGGGCAAGCTGTACAGAGAGGAAAAGAATTCTGTAGTGCATTTGCAATGAAGACCAGCACATTTCCATGGTCCATGGACTTCAGAAAAACAAGAAACAACAAACCAAAAACTGTATCTGACATTTTGTTAAGAGCAGCAATGACATGATGATAATATGGTGAGTGGTTTTTGGTTTTTGAAGATACATATGTGTGTAAAATGCTGCAGGACCTATAATTGATTTTAATACACCTCTCCCAAAAACAGGTAAAAAATTTAAATGTTACCTTTAAAAGCAACATATATATGAAGTTCTCTATTTGCCAGTATGCTTTAAGTTTCCAAAATAAACTGTAAAAATATGTACCTTCCTAGTCATAAAATTCTGTATTTAACAGTTTCTCTGAGTCATAACACTTGATGTATATTTCATAAAATATTAATTTTAAATATGGACACTTGGGTTTCTAAATTTAAGTTATTGTGTTATTACTGCCAATATTTCCCACCCCATCACTATTCTCCAAATCTAGTAAGATGCTAATAGTCCATCTTCTGTACCTTCAAGTGTATACTTTTAATATAGCTCTAATCTGATTTCATAAGACACATTTTAATATGCAGTGGTAGGAATAATCTTGGAGAATAGGAACACTAGTAAGCTGGCAATGCATTTGACTACAACATAAACAATTTAAAAATACTTCAGTAAACAAATGGGTTCAAATGACCGGTAGTACTAAAGCATTATAAAAATGAAATGTAAATTAAATTTGGGCCTGATTTTTATTTCATTTGACACAGAAGAGTAAAAGAATTCCAAAGCAACTTTGAGAAAACCTAGATATATAGCAAGAATACAATGTGACTAATATTCTAAAAAGTAACATTTGCTGTCATATGTTAACACTCACATGCTGGCATGATGACTCCCTGGGTGGGTTATCCTCCCAGACTCAGTAGACAGCTTCAGACATAGACACACCAAGCACACAGACAAGGAGTTCCATGCACTACCTACTCCTGGTACTAAATGAAGCAATGAATACTGCATTAAAACGAGTTTGTGCCTTGGCACATCAATAAAATATTCTTGAAGAGTTACAAGAAAGAAATATGGCCAGGTGCTAAGAGGAACAGAGAGGAAGGACAGCATACCTACCCACAAGCCTCCCGGTTCAGGAAGGACGATAATACCACACGAGCAAGGGCTGCATGCACTTGGGGTTAATACACACTGGGAACTGAAGGAAACCAATCAGGATCAGGATCCACCAAAGTCAGCAGGGAAGCCGCCACATAAACAAGGACGTAGCAGGCACGTGAAAGAAACACACCTCTGATCAACCAAAGGGGGTGTCTTTCAAGAGAGAAATGGGACAGCTGCACTGATGTCAGTCAGGTTGTTAACGCCCTCACTGTAATACTGGAGGGTACAGCAGGATGGATGTCACTCAAAACTACCATGCAACAACACTTCAGGTGAGACCAGTGCAAGGAAACACAAAAAAAATGCAACACTCTCTTCTAAACACGAGATCAGCATGCCTACGTCGGGGTCCTAAGGACCAACCAGGCAACACCTTCCCGTATTCCACAATCAGGAGGTTTTATAAACACCTTTAAAATAGCTTAGGAAGTCCAAGATCTTGAAATGCAGAAAATACAGATTTACAATCTTATTTTACTACAAACATGATATAATGTCTATGTCATAATAAGTGCTCAAAACATTGGCTAAAACTTATGTAATGTCCTTTCTCAAGACATCACTTCTGTACATATATATTTCTCAATATAATTTACTTTAAAATATCGTATAATTTAGATATTACTTAACTATACCAGCACAAAAGAAAAATCATATTTCCTGTACTGAGTATAATATTACCAGTGAAGCATTTCTTAGTCGTTTTGTCTAATAGAAATAATTTCATAAAATTCTCATTTTTAAATGAGGATAGCTTGAAGAGAAATTCCAAGATTGGCTTTGACAAGCAGAGGATAACATTACCACAATATTGTCAAGAAATTCATAAAGCACCTATGCAAAAAACCAAGTATTTTAAGTTCATCTAAATTGATCCTAAGTACTGATGCAAATTTTCAAAGTTTTAAACATGGGAATGCTCTTCAACAATGTACCAAGAGAGCAACAGCAGCCACTCAAAAATTGTTCAGGAAACTTTGATGTAGGCTCAATTTTTTAACAAATATATTTTATTGCAAACTTATTAACCGAGCGTACATTACTTATAACCCAACTAACCAAAACAATAGGAAAAGAAGATTAAAGAATATAAAAATGAAATTGCAAGGATATCAGTTCCAAGGAATGATTCTCCTGGTGCAGTCAGCAGGCTTTTTTCTGTTGGGACCTGGAGTAATCAAAATCCAGAACCTCAGCAAGAGCCCAGAGCCCTGAAGCCTTCCCTCAAGTGGTTCTCTCTAGGAGAGACTGGAAGTAGAGTAATGAACAGCCAGAACTATCTCAAGTCTCCAAAGGTCCCGTCTCCAGTTTGGGGCTCATTTATATATCTCCTCCCAGAGTCTGCTCATGGATCCTTTCAGCTGGTAACAATCAAGCTCCCGCACAAGGTGGTTTGCCTTCTAGTGGATTAACATCACCTGTTCTCTCACAAGACTGTTCTGATCCCACACTTGGGATCATAACAAAAACAGGCTTATATCTCATTCACTTTGACACATAGGTGAGTATCTAGTGTGGCCTATGATATGTCATAGTAAAAGGAAAAGTGGGAACAAGTGAAAGAACATACAAATCATATACTTTCTAAAAAGTAAACATAAGAGAACAAAGCAAGGGGAACCAAGCTACACCCTAAGAATACACAGTGCACAGAACAAATTAGACTCACAAACAACTCCTATGCCACTGATCAGAGACAGCCTTCCAGCCATCCTTTCCAAGACAAAAGTCATGGGGAAAAGGAACAAAATGAAAGATAATAACCGAGAGGAAATGATCACTGACATAAAAGAAATTTAAAAGTCATGATACTATATAAAGATGCAATACTATATAAATTTGAAAAACTATACCAATCAACACTAGAAAACTACTAAAAGAGAGTCCAAAAATGAATAAAACTACACAAAATGACACAACTAGAGATAAAGAACTTAAGCAACTATTTCCATTGGAACAAAATAAAGATTTACACCTAATTTCTCACAGAAGAGCAGCAGCGTGAGATGGTGTCACCCCTAGGGCTAGATGATTCTTATCCAAAAGAAATAGCTGTGAAGCAGAAACTGAAACAAATATCAAAATTATTAGCATGAAGTGAGTCAATGAGCCAGACACTACTGTCACACAGAAAAGAATGTGACAGGCCAGCACCACTTAAGGACAGTGTGAAAGGATCACCAAAAATATCAGTGGACACACAGAACCATATTGATATCATGTCACAATACATTGAGATTTAGCCCTGCAAAGTACAATGGTATTAATAGGAAAAACTCAATAATATACCACGCCATATCTAAGAGAAACCGACAATCTGTTCCATTGACCCTAGACAAACCTTGAAAAATTTTGGGCCAAAATATAAAAATAAGCTATTCAAGAAAAAACGAAGAATGCACTTCTGCCAGGGAAAGTGGCCACACCTATCAGGACCCTAAAAGAAATGTCCTACCAGTCAACATCCTCCAAAGAACTAGAGAAAGAAGAACTCAAGGAAGAAAATATTCAATAACAAAGACAAGACCAGATACGAGCACCTAGAATTACAATCTTCCCAATCCCAGATGCCCAGACACCAGCATGAAAACACCATCAATAACAGTGTGTCTCCACTAGAGCCCAGCAAGCCTACTAGGGCAGGCTCTGAATATTTCAACACATAAGAAAACCTTTATGAATATGATAGAGGTCCTTAAAGAGGAAATTAATAAATCCCTTAAGGAAATCTATAACACAAATAACTAGTGAAAGAAAATGAATAACCAGTCAAGACTGAATGGAAATAAAATCAATAGAGAAAACCCAAATTAAGGGAAATCTGAAAAAGAAAAATTTAGGAACTCAAACATGAACCACAGAGAGAAATTTTATGAAAGGAGGATGCAGGGGAAACCCCAGTCACTGAAGACATGATAGTAGAAATGGATGAATCATTAAAAATATGTTAAATCTAAAAAGCTCCTGCCACAAAATATCCAAGAAATTTGGGACATTATGAAAACAGCAAATGTAAGAATAGCCAAAGAAGAAGAAGGAGGAGGAGGAGGAAGAAGAAGATGATGATGAAGAAGAAGAAGAAGAAGAAGAAGAAGAAGAAGAAGAAGAAGAAGAAGAAGAGGAGGAGGAGGAGCACATTTCAAAGGCACAGAAAATATTTTCAACAAAATCATACATGAAAACTTCCCTACATTAAGAAGAAGATGCCTATAGAGGTATAAGAAGCATACAGAACAACAAATAGACTGGACCAGACAAGAAAGACCCCTCATCATAAAATATTCAAAACACAAAGCATACAGAAGAAAGAATATTAAAAGCTGTAGGGGAAAAAAAGCAAGTCTATTAGAATTACATTTGACTTCTCAATGGAGATTCTAAAAGGCAAAAGGGCCTAGACAGATGTTCTACAAGCTCTAGGGCACCACAGATGCCAGCAGAGACTACTATACCCAACAAAACTTTCAACCACTATAGATGGAGAAAATGAGACATTCCATAATAAAACTAAATTTAACCAATTTCCACCTACAAATCTAGTCCTACAGAAGGTGCTAGAAGGAGCAGTATAAAAATTAGTTTATAGAAAAACAATAAAGAAGGAAAAAATAAATATACTGTGATGTTTAGTTTTGTCAATTTGGTACAATTAGAATCACCCGAGATGAGACCTAACTGAGATGTTGTCTACGTTGCTTTTGGCATGCGCTTGGGATACTTTCTTAATTAATTGATGTGGCATACTCAGCCAACTGCAGGCAGCATCATTTCCCAGATAGGAATCGTGACCTGTCTAGGAGTGCTTAACCAAGCTGAGCAGTAGCAAGGACACAAGGGAGCATATGTTTATTCGTTTCTGTGTCCTCTTGGCTGTGGGTGTGACATGAATGGCGGTTTCCAGTTCCCAGCACCTTGATGTGTGATAGCTAAAGTTATAAGCTTTAATTACTGTGCTTAAGAGATCTAACTTGTAAGTACTACCTTCCCAAGGACAGTGCTGGAGGTTGTTGTTCATGCAGGATAACAAGCCACTGTGTTTTTGCTTCTGTAAACAAGCTTGGTTTCCAGGATGTACTTGATAACAAGTAGGGCAGGGGGAGGAATGTGGGCAGGAAGTGCCTCTGTATGTATGATTGCCCCGGATTGGAGGAAAGTGGGAAGTACATAGCCTTTTGGAGTTTGCCTTTATTAGGCCCTGACTACTAATGTAAGTCAGCATCATATTCTGGGCAAGGGAAGTATTGACCTGCCTAGTGTCCACGATGCCAGGCAGTATCTATTAAAGCTTACTTCAAATTTGGCTCAAAGGAAAAAAAATGTGTTAGAAGAAAAACTCCAACCAAGAGGCTAATTAAATCTTAGTAAACACGGAGAATAAATAAATCAAGACAGTAAAATCAAAAGAGGGGAAACGCACATCACTACCAACAATGACAATAATAGGGCATTGATATTTCTCAACACCAATAGTCTAAATTCCCTAATAAGAAGACACAGACTAAGAGAATGGATGTGAAACCAGGATCCATCCTTCTGCTGTAGGTCAAGAAACAAACCATAATATCAAGGATAGGTGTCTTTTCCAGGTGAAAGGATGGAAAAAGATATTCCAAGCAAATTGAATAAGAAGCAAGCAGGTGTATCCATTTGCATATCTGACAGAATAGGCGTAAAGCCCTAAGTAGTCAGAAGAGATAAGGAAGAACACTACATACTCATCAAAAGAAAAATCCACCAAGATGATATTGCAATAATTAACATGTATGTACCAAACACAAGTTTGTAAAACAAAACAAAACAAAAAACAAAAACAAAAACCAGTTTAAATCACAAAATGACACAATGACCTTTACATACTTAGAGTGGGAGACTTCAATACCTTACTCTCACCAATAGACAGGTCATCCAGACAAAAACTAAACAGAGAAATGCTGGCGCTAGCATTATAATACAAATGAATGTAGCAGACATTTACAGAACACTTCCCCCAAACACAAAATAATATATCTTCTTCTTAACACCTCATGGAACTGCCTCCAAAACCAACCACATACTCAGACACAAAGCAAGTCTCAATAGACACAAAAAAATTGAAGTAAAATCCTGCATCCTATCTTTCTACCATAATTAAAAGCTATCAACAACAGCAGAAACAACAAGAAGTTTACAAACTTATATCTACTAAAGGAAAAACTGATCAAGATAGAATAAAAAAAAAAGACTTTTGAGAATTAAATGAAAACAAATACACAGCATACTCAACTTTACAATTTAGGTGCTTCTAAGAGAGAAGTTCATCTCACTAAGTGCCTACATTAAAAGAAGAAAGAAGAAAAAAGGAGAAATCTCGTGATTGCAGCTAAATATAGCACATCTGAAAGTTCTAGAAGAAAAAAAAGATAAGAAAAGAAATCACATTCAAAAGGAGTAAACTGCAAAAAAATAATAAAGGTCAGAGATGAAATCATTAAAATAGAAACAAAGAAAAACAAAACAAAGAATCAAAGGAATAGAGTTGGTTCTTTGAGAAAATCAGTAAGAATGGCAAATTGTTATCTAAATTAACTAAAAGTCAAAGAGAGAATGTCCAAATAAAAATAGAAATGAAAGGAAGGACAAAACAACAGACACTGAGGAAACCAGAGAATAAGGACGCCTAATTTTAACATTATAAAACTACGGTAATCGAGATAGTGTTACACTGGACGTCACACCTGTTCACCAACAAAATCACCAAGAGAACCACAAGACAGGCCACAGCCACAGAAAATATCTGCTAAACAAACATCTGGCAAAGGTCCTTCTAACCCTCAAAATATAAAGGTGCTACAGCTCATTCAGAAGAGAAGTTGATTTAAAAATGGACACATTCACCAAGGCCGGCAAGCAAGCACACAGAGGTTGGTCAGTTTTTACTAGCTGGCAATACAAAAGAATTACAAAGCCTTGGAGTATTCTGCTAAGTGATTAAAGACAGATATTAGAATATATATCTTACTTATTCTTTCAGAATTTTTCCAATTTGCTCTGTCTTTTAAGGAGGCCGCCTCCCTGTTTCATCTCCACATCTTGAGTTTTAGCAAAGGTGACCTATTTTCCATTTGTCTTAAGGACAGTGCTATGTCTCCTTCCACCAACTCCACTTTCAATTTTATCACTACATTACAAAATTATGTGGTATTTTCTCTATGATTTCTTATTGCTTGCTAAATAATTTCAAACATTTATTATAAATATCTTTCTCAGGTACTCATAATTTATGTCTAGTATTATTTTACAGATATATTTAAAATTTCAGCCTACCAGTATTTTCTGTCAAGATTTTTTCTCTTATTTAAAAGTTTCACTACTCACAGAGGTCCATTAAGCATTTAATTATAGTTTCCTAATATTTGGAGTCTTAGTGGTTTTTTTTTAATTTTTTGTTTTGCTTTGTTTTATTTTATATTAGTTTAAATCTGTTGAGATGGTGGGTAATAGTTACATATACTTATTACCTAAAATTAATTTAAAGTTTCAGTTATTGTTATTTTTGCCATATTTTTATAGCCTATTTTTGGAGACATTTTATGTGTAATTCAGATAAATTTTGAGCAATTTGGGTAAAACTAAGCAGTAAGTGCTCTGAGTTCCCATATAACCCCAGCCCCCAGGCATATAGCTTTCACCTCAACACCCTCAGTGACACAGACACGTGTTAATAAGGATAAAGTGACAATGATATATAAGCCTCACCCCAAGTCCAGAGCGCCCAATGAGAACGGGACTTGACAATAATAATAATAATAATAATAATAATAATAATAATAATAATAATAATAATAATAATAATGACATGTGTATCTTGATGTCACTGCCTTAGAAAACCTGGGTACTCTTGACTGTTGACTCCCTTGCTTCCAACTCTGGGGCCACACCAATTGTTTGCATGTCCCCATAGTTCAATACAGAACGCCAAGCAGCTGACATGCGCAGCCTTTACACACTGACTTTTATGTACTGTTATATTTTTACATTTTCAGCATTGAATACAACTCCTCTAGTGGGACATATCTATTCCTCCACAGGAGGACACTCCAGTCACTTCCAAGTGTTGATAAGAATGAATTGTGTTTTAGGTTTTTTATAGACATAAGTAGTCAACTCATTTCAGTTAAGTGTAAGCGACATGATTACTCAATATCATAGTAGGAGACTTTTATGTTCCTAGGAAACTGAGAAAAGTACCATCCCAGATATCCACAGAGCTCTGTTATCTGTTCCTCTATGGATTCTGTAGCAACTGGCTTTCCTCTCAAGCAATGCGGTGAGACTGAGAAGATTTCTACCACAATGGAAAGTTCTCTGAACATGTTTCTTTGCTGAAACTATAGGGAGAAGACACGGAGGCCCGTGCAGCACTCTCTCTCTCTGTCTCTCTCTGTCTCTCTCTGTCTCTGTCTCTCTGTCTCTGTCTCTCTCTCTGCCTCTCTCTCTGTCTCTCTCTCTGTCTCTCTCTCTGTCTCTGTCTCTCTCTCTGTCCCTCTCTGTGTCTCTCTCTGTCTCTGTCTCTCTCTGTCTCTCTCTCTGTCTCTGTCTCTGTCTCTCTCTGTCTATCTGTGTCTCTCTGTGTCTCTCTCTCTCTCTCTCTCTCTCTCTCTCTCTCTCTCTCTCTCTCTCTCTCTCTCTCCTCTCTGCGCACATCCATCCTTTCTCTCTGGACTGCCATGGTACTTCATCTACATCTGCTTAGGCACTCAGATTCCTGCTCAGCCACTTCTTCAATGTGTGCCCATTAGCAAATGATTTAACCCTTCTGGCTCTCAGTTTCTTCATCCTAATTACTCATTAATCTGGTCCAAGGATTAAATCAGGTAAGCAAGGTAAGACAAATTGAAACATTCATCATATTAAGCCCTCATTTGTAAACTCTGGGGGTTAAGAGTCTGCCTTTACTGAGTTTGACTACAGTACTCCTAAGCCCTCACTGAAAGCAAAGGTTAGCATTCTCTTTACCCGATCTGGATTTGTGTAACCCAACAGTAGATTTGCTGCTTTTATGTCACCATGAACATATTCATTTTCATGTATGTATTCCAGTACATCCAGCTGTGAAAAGAAATAGATAAGGCCAGTATCAGTGTTTTACACTAGAATAATATGGTTTGCTTCCACACACGATAATGTATCTCCCAATTATTAATTGTTCTAAAATATCAAAATTCCTGGTTGTTCATCCATAAAAGGTTGAATAAAATTCTCAAACATCAAGTATTTTACTTGAACCTCTGAGGAAGGGAAACTGGGATTTAACAATGCTTATGCTTATGGCCCTGAAGGCCCAATAGTCAGATCAAAATATAAAAGGAAAATGGGATGATTAGTCTCAGTTGTTAAGGTGAGAGACTCTAGATCTACATGGGAGATGAGCCTCTGGGAATAGATGCATGGAATTATCTTGAGTAGATTAATTTTGAAGGGATTGTTTGCCCACTATGGGTGGCACCATTCCCTAAAACAAGATTCTGTAATGTATAAAAAAGAAGAAAGAGAGCTGAGCACAGGCACCCACCACTCTGTTTCTTGACTGTGGATGCCAGGCAATCAGTTGCCACTGTGAGGGACTACAACCTTAAATTAATAAATAACATAATACTTTCTTCTATAACTTGCTTTTGCCAGAGTATTTTATCACAGTAATTTAAAAAAGCAACTGAGGCTGGGAATAAATTATATCAACAATTATGATTCAAATATTGAAGACCTCAGAACAACATAGTATGCCTATGGTCATTATCCTGTGCAATAACAGAAAACTCTTGGGCATCATTAAAGTCCTGGAACCTTGCATGTCAAGTGTGTGTGTGTGTGTGTGTGTGTGTGTGTGTGTGTGTGTGTGTGTAGACACACATTTGAGAGAGAGGTTCCATAAACATTTACTAGCTGAGTGGATAGATAGATGGATAGGTGAATGGAGAAATTCATTTTCACTTCACAACCTGGCATGAGTTGTTTCATTCTACTTATGATTGGGGACAGACAAGACTCAAGCAAACCACGTATAAATAAGATGAATATGTGGCATTATCAGCAAATGAATGTATTCACGGTTCATTGCTTCAAAGTTAACTCTGTGTGTGCATGCATGTGCATATATGTGTGTGTGTGCATGTGTGTGCATGTGTGTGATGTGTGTGCATGTATGTGTGTTATTCCTTCGCACAATTAATTCTTGCCATCAGGCCCAATTTACACCTGAACTATTTTAAATCAAACCGTACCATATTTAGTATGAAAAATAGCCTATTTGGCCATAATTTGCAGTTACAAATATGAAAGACAACAGAAAGGTTATTCTTACACCTACACAAGCTTGTTCTGAAATGTGACACCAACCTGTGAGGGAAAACTGAGTGCGGCAGTGATAGCCAACCACAACACAGCCTGTCATCTGAAGAGCCCATGGCCATCAATTCCACCAAAAGACTTTCTACTCTCTAACACTGACATGCCTAGGCAAAAATCCTATTTTCTCAGGACTCCATAGCAAGCAAAAGCAAGCAAGTAATCTGAAGAGGAGGCATTTTTGAAGGGAGACATCTGGAACTCACCATCCTGATCCCAAGCTGCAGGACGGTTGACTTTTGAAAAGTGCCGCTCTGGTCTGACAGCTTCTGTAAATCTGTCCCCAGTCTCTCCAGTACCATGAACCTGTACCTGTGAGGAGACACCAAGAGACCGTACTGAAATGATGACTGAATTGCCTCTTAGTGTATCTGAAGGAAGAGAGAATGTGTGCACAGCACACTGCCCTCGTCTGTGAAGCAGCTTCACATTTCCTTTGCAGTTCTTTCTCTAATGCTGAGCAGTTCACAGTGTCTTAGATAATGGAGAAAATGGTCCTTCAAACCTCCTTTTTTGGTCGTCTATGACAGTGTTAATTGCTCACTACAAGTTAATTTCCCACCAAGCTTAACACGCGCCCTAAAAAATGTCACTATCCATACAGAAAATGGTACCACTTCTTTGTCTTACAAAACTACAATTTACCCATTGTTATAAACATCGTATGTAGGCAGGCATACATGTGTGCAGGCAAAAGTGTGTGGGCCTGTGGGCATAGAGGACAGAAGAGGTTGCCGATCCCTCAGCGCCGAAGCCAGAGGCATCTGTGGGGACCCACTTGGCTTGTTACACAGGTGCCAGCATCTGAACTTGGTCACTAATAGGTGTGCTGCAGTTCTAGAATGGCTGCATTGATCTCACCATCCCCACACACCTTTTTTGTAAGTCCACATTGCCCTTTTCTGTTCAGTCATTCCCTTTCATTCACCCTTTTCTAGCACAGCAGCCGCATTCTACATCTGCAAGCAGAGAAATATACACAGAGCCCTTTGGGGGGGGGGGGCTTGTTTAACCAAAGTGTGATGTTATCATGGAAGTTTTCACTGTCCCTTTTATTAAGTCACCATACAAAGTTATAGGCTTCTTCTTTTTTTTTTTTTTTTTTTTTTTTTTTTTTTTAAATATTTATTTATTATTATGTATACAGTGTTCTGTCTGCATGTACACCTGCAGGCCAGAAGAGGGCATTAGATCACATTACAGATGGTTGTGAGCCACCATGTGGTTGCATGGGAATTGAACTCAGGACCTTTGGAAGAGCAGACAGTGCTCTTAACCACTGAGCCATCTCTCCAGCCCCTTTTTTTTTTTTTTTTTTAAAGATTTATTTATTTATTAAGTATACAGTGTTTTGCCTGCACATACACCTGCACACCAGAAGAGGGCATCAGATCTCATTATAGATAGCTGTAAGCCACCATCTTTGTGGTTCCTGGGAATTGAACTCAGGACCTTTGGAAGAGCAGGCAGTGTTCTTAAACTCTGAGCCATCTCTCCCGCCTGTTATAGGCTTCTTTTTTCGTGTCATACTCTGTCTCATTTATCCTCCTCTCCCAGTGCCCCCCCTCGTCACTCTGCAGCCTCCTCCTGCTGCTCTCCTTTCCTCTCAAGCATCCTCCCTCCTGCTTTCATGTCACATAAATTCCATTATCTTATCTCTTATTCTCCCCCCTTTTCATGACGTCTTCTCCACCTCTTATAGCCCCCTCCTTACACAAACACACACACACACACACACACACACACACACACGCACATGCACCCATGCATGCACACGCACACAAACACACAGGTGCATGTACACATGCACATACATACACACACACACACGAACACACACACATTATGTATATAAAGTATCTGGGTCTCTCATATGAGATGAAACATTAAGAATGTGTTTGAGGATGGCATAGCTTATTTCACTTACTGAATATCCTCCAGTTCTATCCTCTTTCCTATAAATGTCATGGTTTCATTTTCCTTATGGATGAATAAAATTCTATTGTGTATCACATTTTTGTTATTCTTCCATTGATTGGGCATCTAGGCTGATTCCATTCCCGCATATTGGTAGTAGTGCAATAATAAACATGAATATGTAAATGTGTCTATGGTATACTGACTAAGATCCCATCAAACAAATCCCCAGGAGTGGCATTGCTGGGTCACATGGACATATTCTCCTTTCAGTTTTCTGTGAAACAGCCACATGATTTTCATATTGGCCTCCCTGGTCTACACACTACCACCAATGTACACGGAGTCCTCTTTCCCAGCACCCGGGCTAGGAGCTGTCATTTGTTTTGTCTTTAATGAGTGCTATTTGTGAGATGTAATCTGAAAATAGTTTTCCCTTTAAGATTTGTTTTGCTTACCTGTATCTATGTGCTCTGTGTAAGTGTGTGCTTCCGGTGGCAGAAGCTTATAGAGACCAGAGAAGGAAGGCAGGTTTCATGGCATTAAGAGTTTGGGCAGTAATGAGCCCTCCCCCCACCCCCCGTGCGTACTAGGAAGTGAACTTCAGCCTTCCACCACCACCACAAGCACTCTTAGCCATGGCGCCATCTTTCTTGTCTGTCGTCTAGTTTTAATTTGTATTCACTGACAGCTGAGAACATTAAACATTGTTTCAAATTGGCCATTTTGTTTCACCCTTTTAAAAACTATTCATCTAGGGGCTGGAGAGATGGCTCAGAGGTTAAGAGTACTGGCTGATGTTCCAGAGGTTATGAGTTCAATTCCCAGCAACCACAGGGTGGCTCACAAGCATCTATACTGTCCTCTTCTAGATGCAAGTGTACATGCAGAAAGAGAACTCACATAAAGGTAAATAAATAAATCTTTAAAAACAAAAACAAACAAACAAAACTACTCATTGGGTTCAGGAGTGACAGTTGAAAGCAGGCCCTTCCCTGGTAAGGCCTGAGATCACTGTAGCCTGGCAGATGCCAAGTCCCAGTCCCCATGAGACCAGAACCCAGAACAAGGGGACCAGCCAGCCCAGGCTTCTGAGTTATTTGCTACCTGGCAAACAAAACAGAACAAAAACACATCCAATCAATCACTGAGGAAGGGTATTTGGTGACAATAACTGATCATATAAATTCATAATATGTTTTTTACCTTCTTCCGTTGAAATCAGTCAGACCAAATCCATAAAATACAGGAACTCCCAAATAATTAAGTTTTCTCTGTTCTATCCACTTTTGGACTGCAAAGAAAATTTTTTATAAGAAACAAGATTTAGAAAGGTATTTTTACCTTTGTATCGATGCTAAAACTTAATTATCTAGCCAAAGTTGTGATTATACCTTCTAAGAAAACAAAACCTTTAAAAAAAGATACACTTATGCCCTGGTTTCCAACTTTCTATTACCGCTATAATTAATGCAAAATACTGGTTTTAAGATAAATTAACAGTGCAATAAAAGGCATAGTCTTGCAAAGTGCATTGCTTTTATTAATAAATATTTCTATTCGTGAAAACAAATCATGTCATCATATGCTGTTTCTAAGTGGTCTACATGTTGACTACAAAAGATGAGTGCTTTCCCCACTACCACCTGCACTTCAACGTCTAAAGCCATGTTAGTCCACAAAGCACAGACTGGGCAGAAAATGTACCTGACTGGGACACTGCTGTAAAATAACTGTTTTGAATAAATTTAGTTTACAAAAACATCATAATTGAATGTTTAATCCAGTTAAACAATCAGGTACTTTAATCACCATTTTCACTTCTCTACCATATGTGTTTCATGCTTAAGACAGCTTTCCTGATAAAACAATCAAATTTAATGGCTTCTATTTGTCACTCTGACACAGTTGAAGCAGTTGGTGGCAACTACAGTCATAGTGTTTAGAAGTTTATTAAGGAAAGCAAAGTTAATTATTCAGACCAGATCCATCATTCTTTCTCCTAAACAAGATACACGGGACCTTGACCACACTAGTCATTATGACTCCTACCAACTTCTGTCTTTTACTTAGCTCCTAGAAACCTCTTCCCTGCTCTTCATCTCGGCTTATAATAGTTTCACATTCAAGTCTCCAACTGGTAATTCTTATTTATGATATCCAACACCAAATACCTTCCCAAGAGTCACCTTCCTAATATTTTCTCATTTCCAAATACTTTAGTCTACCTTACGACCACTCTCTTTTGTGTGTGTACATGTGTGTGTGTGTGTGTGTGTATGTGTGTATACATAGTTTAGTTTTTCCAGTACCCCATTTCTATCTAAATGCATCTTTATAAAAGAAATAATTTCCTTCTACATTTTATGCTTAGAGAACTCTTGATAATTCTACAAGTCAGCATGTTATGTAAAGTAGTAGAAAAATACTTTGAGTTAAAATATATAACCCGTTATGTGTGCCATATCAAGATGTGGATGCCATCTGTCTTGCTTTTATATGTTATAACAGTTAAGTATATCACTTTATAATAAAATTTCTTATGGAAAAAAATTTTCCAGAAGGCCAGAAAAAGACCAAAATGTTAACACTTACTTGAGCAAGTGCATAGATGGCAGTAGCTGTTTAGCTAATTTTACTTACTATATTCTTTTTTTGCAGCTCTCTGATAAAATTTAAGCTCTGAAAATAATGGGCCATTTTCATGATATTCCTGTGGAAGAAAAATAATAAGTTTACTAGGAAAAATTATCCTAAAGATAAGACAAATTGTATTTCAACTGTGAAAGTAGTTAACCTTAGATCCACTTGCAAAATACATAATAGTTACAGAATTCAAACACAGGCTCCAGATTTCCACAAAAAAAGGCACTAAGTAAACTTGAAAAGTCTCATTTTAGACAACATATTGTACTGCTGTCCTAATATAGTCTTACGCTTGAAAGAAGTCTTCTGCAAAGATCTTATTAAAAGCACAAGAACCATATGCATTCATAACCACTAGCTGTATAACGATGCGTCCTTCAGGGCGGGCACACTGCAAAGTACTGTGGGATCCCCTCACACGACTCCTTCACTGTCTACTGCATGTTCTTCATTGCGCTGAGCCCAGGGGATCTGAACAGAAGTGGAATTCCACAGAATTTTAAGACCCTGACTACGTAAAAGTGTGAGGGAAAGAATGTCGGAGGCCAGATGAGAACAGAAGACAACACAGCACAGTGGTTCACCGGTCTTGACATGCCAATGTCATATTTGGTTTATTAGTCTGTGGTTACAGAAATTAAGGTGAGAAGTTTTTTTAAAAATAAGAATAAATCAGAATGAGGGGAAGTCAATCCAGGAATAAAAATGTATGAACAACACTTACCACTTTTATTACATGTCTTGCATCTTTGCTTGGTTTATTTGTGGGGAAAGCTGCAAAAAAGGGGAAAATTAGAAAATAATAGTTAATTCAAATCATTGGATATCTACCAAATCACAGAGAGATCTTAGATCTTTAAGTAGGTGATCCAGATTACCCACAAAGCCTCTTTTTTTGAATATTTATCTTTTATTATGTATACAGTGTTTCTGCTGCATGTACACCTGCACACAAGAAGATAGCACCAGACTCCATTATAGATGGTTGTGAGCTGCCATGTGGTTGCTGGGAATTGAACTTGGGACCTTAGGAAGGGCAGCCAGTGCCCTTAACCTCTGAGCCATCTCTCTAGTGCCCACAAAGCCCCTTATAACTGTGGCACCATCTCCAGTTTACCATAGGTGCCACTGAAGCTGGGGAAATGGAACAAATTTCTCACCCAGAAAAATAGACTGAGGTCTGAAACTCCTATCGGTCTGACAGAACACATTGCCCGTCATATTCTATATTCCTGCACTCAAACACAGGGAAGGAACAGACAATAGCAATCTGTGATCCACATGTAGGGGAAGGTAAGAAAGCTAAAACAGATGGGGTTGAGCACGTTGGAGGTGTTCCAGGGATATAATTCTTACATCCTTGTCAGGGTGGGGGCTTCTCATTGATCAAGCTGCCGAATGACCCATGCTCTTGTAAGGACCCCTCACTCACTATCCTATAAGGACCCCTCACTCACTATCCTGTAAGGACCCCTCACTCACTATCCTATAAGGACCCCTCACTCACTATCCTATAAGGACCCCTCACTCACTATCCTATAAGGACCCCTCACTCACTATCCTATAAGGACCCCTCACTCACTATCCTATAAGGACCCCTCACTCACTATCCTATAAGGACCCCTCACTCACTATCCTATAAGGACCCCTCACTCACTATCCTGTAAGGACCCCTCACTCACTATCCTGTAAGGACCCCTCACTCACTATCCTGTAAGGACCCCTCACTCACTATCCTGTAAGGACCCCTCACTCACTATCCTGTAAGAACTCCTCACCCAGTATCCTGTAAGTAACTCCAATATACTCATCAGTCTGTTAAACTAGTTTTGGGTGCAATCTTTCCTTTTGTCTGTCCCTGTCATCATATCCCCAGGAAGTGACACAGAATATACGATACATAAACACTACCCAACAAAACCAAAGATAAGCCAGGGAGGAACAATTGCAATGGGCAATAAATAACCTATGCAACTAACGCTGAGCTGCTTGTGGGTGAAATGCCAGAAGGGGCACTCCTGAAATGGCTGCCTTTCCCCATGTTGTATGGGATGGGGTGACTTCTCCCCATAATAACAAGTACCTGTTCCTGCTGTGTTTCGTAAGCCTGAACAATCTAAGGTATCAGAGTCCTTGGGAGGAGCTCCTGGTTTGTTGTCTTCCTTGACATGCAATGAGGTGGTGTGCCTACTTGATTAATGGGGTCTGTCCCATGCCCCAAGCTACCAATGGGTCCAAGAATAGACCTTAATGACCTGAAGCCAGAGTGCATGAAAAGGATTCTAAGCCAGATGTAATGTCAGCTGTATGGTCTCTGTCGTGAGCACTAAGGCAACTGAAGCTGACCTGTCTGCTCAGAAAGAACCGGTCTAAGTTCCAAACAAGCAAACAAAACAACCATGGGGCTGCTATCCTCTAATTACCACTCACTGTGGCAGAAAAGGGGCAGGAGTAAAGATGAGACTGAGGTGTCACGTGTAAGTGTTGAGAGTACAGAATTAAAGAGCCCTTGGGATGCAAAAACTTGGACTCCTGGGGATAAGCAGTGAGTAGAAGGAAGAGGGAGATGGTAAAGAGATAGAAAACATTC
Organism: Acomys russatus; assembly: GCF_903995435.1. NCBI lineage: Eukaryota > Metazoa > Chordata > Mammalia > Rodentia > Muridae > Acomys > Acomys russatus. Next base: position 4,140,342 of record NC_067158.1, on the reverse strand, counting down.
TTCTGGTCCAAGCTCTACGCAGAGGAAAGGAAGATCCACAATTCTGCACCCAGATGGGGCCTTAACCATGGCCCAGTGGAGGAAGCAGTAACCCTCCCCTCAACTCCACGCCCTGTAGTAGCGAATGATGAAGCCTATCCCCACCCCAGGAGCGTGAGGCTACTGACTGAGGGTGGATGGGGTCAGCCTGCGTGATACGGCAAGAGAAAATAAACATGAAATTACTCATCCCTCCTTGAAACAAAGGCTGCATAATCTGAAGTGACACATGCAAAATTAGTCCCTGCTGGACCAGTTTATATGAGCGGGCCATTAGCCCCTTCTTCTCACTGGCTGAAGTTCCCATGAGCACCACTAACTGAAAGCACAGAAGATGATAAACATTCCTGAGGGAACGGGGCATGTCAGAGGCACAGCTTGCTGCCTCAGTCACTGAGCTCATAACTGTGTTCACAGGAGAGTTAGGAAAGAGGCTGATCCAGAAGGGACCTGGAGACTGGTACAGGGTTTTATGGACTTGGCTGAACCTCGTGGTGAGAAGTGATCTTAAGGAGACCAGAGCGGCACTGGCACATCACAGTGTAGGCAAGCGTGTTAATAAATCATGGCACTAAAGCACCGTCCTGGTCACTCAAGGAAAGAGTGGCAGCATTTTATGTTGAGGCAGAGTTCTTAGGAAGAAAATCTGACAGAAAAGCACACTCTGTCCTAAGAATCTTCTGGAAGCCTTGAAGGCCTGGGCAAGAAAGGCTGGAGGACAAGTGATGAGAACTGCGTAGGTGACAGCGCTTGTGCTTGTCTTTACGTGGGGACATAATGCCCTCAGAGGATTGGTAAACTCCCTGCAAGAAAGAAAAGTGAAGTGAGGACTGGAATGTAGAGTCAACTGTGGGTATGTTTGGAGCTTCGCAGAATCAAGGAGTCATTCCAGTGGTAGCTGCATCACCAGGAGCCCCGCCCCACCTGACCCCGCCTGACCCCACCCTACCCCACCCTACCCTACCCCACCCTGGCTTTCAGCTGGGCCAAGCTGCCCATACAAGCTGACCCTGATGAGCCCACCAGGGGTAGGGAGAGATGCACAGCAGCCCTTGGGGACCCAGGATGAAAACAGGAACAGCGCGAAGAATGACAGTGAACTACAGGGAGCTGAATAGAGCAGTGCCTTTCATATACGAAACTGTGTCCAGTGTTGCTCTTTTGAGGAAACACGTGATACAACTTAGGGTGTGTGCTTTCATGCCTTATGGCATCTTGCTAACTTATCAAAACATCTCTCCCTCGCTGCTGAGTCACAGGCCCAATAAGCCCTTGGCTGAAATGAAAGGCAAAGAGCTTTGAGAGAATCTGCTGCCCTGTGTTCAAAAGCTTCACTGTAGAATGAAAGACTCACCTCTAAATATCTTAAAGATTTAGAAAAGCCTCTAGAAGACCTGTCCAGACCACAGTAAAGACTCTGCTCCGAGGGGAAGCAAAGGCACTCCTCAGTGCCACAGGGCTGCTGATTGAAACCCCAGTGCCCTGGCTGGGCTATGTCCCTAGGAGTTGTTGGCAGAGATCATAAAGGCTCTTGCTACTGGTATCAATTACACACGAGAAGCATTTGTTAACTCCCTAGTGACAAACACACTGGATCCTCTGATGAAGAATGTAGAGAAATCAAAGACCTGGAAACTCTTTCCCCACTGGCTGGTTTCACAGCGCCGGGCTGCTGGGGGAGCATTGTCACCAACAGATCTGAGGGAGATACTTTGCATGCTACGGTACAGTCATGCTGGGCAAGAGGTAAACAGCAAATTCACCAAATTCAACCATTCAAACATTCTTTCCTGGAAGAAAAGATACCCATAAGTGGGAAACAATTGCTAGAGGAGAGTCTCCTTGGTGAAGCTGCCTACAAACTGGGCAGAGAGTGCCAAGAATACAGTTTTCATGAATTGGCATAGGTGTTATCTATCATTCATGCTTTTATACATAACTCCAATAACGTCGCTGGTTCATCAAGCTGGAATTAGATGGAATCTTTTATTTGTCTGTCCACATTTTCCATTTGTATCAATAATAATTAACTGTTGAAAAATCTAGAGTTTACATTTTAGAATAAACCAATCCCATCTTTTACACAACGATTACAAGAGTATATTGTCTTTAAATCTTAATGAATATACACGTATATTAGTTATAGTTTAGAGGCCTACCATTTTGTTGGTCTTTTATTCATTCCTTCACTCGTCAGTTAGCTATCCTTATCAAGAAGCTAGGATATGTCAGGTACTGGGTTAAGTATTCAATTTTGAGACAGGAGAAAATAACAGTGGTAGAACTAGAATTGAACAAAATGAAAACTGGCATCATAGCTGCAAACATCAAACCCTGTACGTACAGTTTCAGTGTTTGATAAAGACGCTGCATCAGGTTAGTAGTAGTAGTGAGTTCCTTTTCTAATCTTATCAGCAGTTATCCTTGTATCATTGATTCGTATCTTGTGAATCAAATATTATAAGAGCTCCAGCCTGTCCAACATTACAACTTCCCAGTCTCACCCTCAGCCCTGAAGTAGACTGCCTGCAGGGTCCTTCTTTCCAGCTCTGCCCCAGTCCCTGGGAACTCCACAGAGCCTCTTGAGACCCAGATTTCCTCTCTCACACCATTCCTTTGTGTCAGACACTAACTCCCAGATTCACTCTCTATTGGGGAACCATGTCAACTTGGGATCTTCAATCTCCTTCCTGTCTGCCATTGCAAAGTCCCCAGTCTTATTCTCAGTCCAGTAGCAAACCACCTGCAAGGGACTGCCTTCCTATCTGGCTCTGTTCCCTAGGAACCCAGAGATCCTCCTGGAAGACCCAGCCTTCCTCCATCATATGGAAACTCTCAGGATCCTCTTTCTTCTAGCTCATCTCTATCCCTTCATGTCAGCTCCTAATGCCTAAAAATACATTGTACCCAGGACTCCAAGTGGCCAGCCCTGATGGGGACCGAGAAGTACCCTGTACCAGGCAACCCACACCCACTGCACTCTCCAAAGAACCAGAAAAGGTTATAGAAACCAACAAACTAAAAATCTACCCAACAAAAGCAAGACCATCCATCAAAACCTAGAATTACAAGCTTCCCAAGCCTAGATACCTAGATACTGGTGTAAAAACGAAATCAATAATAGTGTGAACAATATATCTTTACAAGAACCCAGCAATTTTACCACAGAAAAAAAACTGAGAAAAGCAACATAGTTGAGGCACAAGACAAGGACTTCAAAATAGCCTTTATGAATCTGTTTAAGGACCTTAAGGCAATATGAATAAATCCCTTAATAGTGGAGTGAAAAGAAAAAAGTTGTTCAAGACATAAAAGTAGAACTGCAATTACTAAAGAAAATGCAAACTGATATAAACCTGGAAACAGGAAAATTAGAAAGTCAAGCAAAAAAAATCATGGTAAGCCTCACCAAAAGAACACAAGAGATAGAAGAGAGAATCTCAGGCATTGAAAACAAAATAAAAGAAAGGAATATCTCAGTCAAAGAAAAATGTTAAATGTTTAAAAAATAATAATCTAGGCAAAAACCACCCAGCAAATCTGGGACACTGTGAAATGACCTAATTTACAAATAATAGAAATAGAGGAAGGAAAATTTTTGGCGAAATCATAAAAAAAAAGTCCATAACCTTAAAAAAAAAAAAAAAAAAAAAAAAAAAAAAAAAAAAACATGCTTATAAGGTACAAGAAATATACAAACCACCAAATTGACTGGACCAGAATAGAAATTACCCTTAGCACGTAATCAAAACATTGAACAAAGAAAGAATATTAAAAGCTACAAAGGAAAGAGGCCAAGTAACATATAAAGGCAGACCCATTAGAAAAACACCTTCTTTTCAATGGAGCCTCTAAGTAATAGAAGGGCCCAGATAGATGTTCTATAAACTCTAAAGGATCACAAATGCCAGCCCAGAATACTATGCCCAACAAAACTTTCAGTTACAATTGATGGAGAAAAAATACATTCCATGATGAAAACCAAGTTTAAGCAGTATTTCTCTGCAAACTCAGCTCTACAGAAAGTGCCAGAAGGAAAACAGCACTCATAAGATGTTAACCATACCCAAGAAACCACAAGAAATAAATAATCACAGACCAGCAAACACAAGTGGTGTGGTATAGGGAAAGACCACACCATAAAAACAAAATAACAGGAATCCACAAACAGTACACATTGATAACTTTCAACATCAATGGTCTCAATCTCCTAGAATAAGACACAGACCAGCTGGATTAGAAAACCGGATCCATCCTTTTGCTGCATCCAAGAAACCTACATTAACATCAGGGATGGACATCACCTCAGGTAAAAAGATTGAAAGAGATACAAAACAGTAAGCTGATGTAGCCATTCTAATATCTGACAAAACAGACTTCAAACTAAAACTAATTAGAAGAGATAGGGATGAATACTACATACTCAAAGAAAAAAAGTCCACCAAGAGAATAAGGAAATTTAAACATTTAAGCACCAAACACAAGGGCACCCAACCTCATAAGAGAAATACTCTGACAGCTACAATCATATGTTGACCCTGACAAGTGATTTGGGTGACTTCAATAACCTATGCTCACCAGTACCAGGACATCCAGATAGAAACTAAACGGAGAAATGCAGGCGCTAAAGGACATTGTACATCAAATGGACCTAGCAGATGTTCACAGAACGTTTTACCCAAACACAAAAGAATATACCTTCTTCTCAGAGGCTCATGGAACTTTCTCAAAACTGACCACATACTTGGACACAAAGAAAGTCTCAACAGAAATGTGAAAATTCAAATGACTCCATACATCATGTCTGATGATCTCAGATTGAAGCTGGATATGAACAGGAGAAACAACAGAAGGCTTACAAAGCAATGGAAACTGAGCAACACACTACTGAGAGAAGAATGGGCCAATACATGAATTTAAAAATTTTTAGAACTGAATGAAAATGAATACACACACATGGAAACTTGGGGAAATAGTAAAGGCAGTTTTAAGAAGGAAATTCATAGTACTAAGTGCCTACATTAAAAAAAAAAGGAGAGATTATATTATTAGCTTAACAGCACAGATGAAAGATGTAAAACAAAAAGAAAAACTAATATGAAATGGGAGTAGACAGCTAAATATAATCAAATTCATGATTGAAACAAAAACATAAAACTGAAACAAAACAAAATATAAAGAGTCAACATGGGCTGGAAGATTGGCTCAGAGGTGAAGAGCATGGGCTGCTCTTCCGAAGGTCCTGACTTCAATTCCCAGCAACCACATGGTGGCTCACAACCATCTGTAATGAGAAATGGTACCCTCTTCTGGTAGGCAGGAACACACACAGGCAGGATGTTATATACATAATAAATAAATCTTTTTTTAAAAAAGAATTAGCATAATATAGTTGATGAGAAAAATCAATAAGATTGATAAATAAACTCTTAGCCAAATTAACTAAAAGATGGAAAGAGAAGATTCAAAATGGTAAAAATTAGAGGTGAGAAGTGGGTATAACAATAGACACTAAAGACACCCAGAGACTCAGGAGAGCATACTTTAAAAATCTGCACTTCACCAAATTGGAAAACCTACAAGAAGTAAACAACTTTCTTGACATATACCATCTACCAAAGTTAAATCTACATCAGGTAAGCAATCTACACAGACCTTTAACCACCAGTGAAATAGAAACAGTCATTAGAAGTCTCTCAACCAAAAAAGTTCAGGGTCACATGGATACTGGGCAGAATTCTACAGACTTTCAAAGAAGAATTAACACCAATACTCCTCAAACTATTCCACAAAATTGAAACAAAAGGACTGTCTCCTAATTATTTTTACAAGGTCACAATTAATCCTGATATCAAAACAACATAAAGGTCCCACAAAGAAAGATTTACAACCCAATCTCCCTATGAACATAGATGCAAAGACGCTCAGTAGAGTACCTGCAAACAAAATTTGGGAATATATCAAAAAGATTATCCACCATGATCAAGTAGGGTTTGTCCCAGAGATGCATGGATGGTTCAACATATGTAACTTACTGCATAAATAAAATGAAAGACAAAAACCACAGATCATCTCATTTGATTCAGAAAAGGCAAAATCCAATACCCCTTTATGATAAAAGTCCTGGAATAGAAGAAACATACCACAACATAAGAAAGGCAACTTACAGCGTTCTCACAGTCAACATCAACCTAAATGTAGAGAAATTCAAACCAGCTCCACTAAGATCAGGAACAGAACAAGACTGTCCACGCTCTGTATACTGTATTCAATACAGTATCTGAAATCTTGACTACAGCAATACAACAGCAAAGATCAAGGCAGTACCTTAGAAAAAGAAGACGTCAAAGTATCCTTATTTTCAGATAATACAACTGTAAACATAAATAACCCTAAAAATTCCACCAGGAAACTCCTAAGCTGATAAACCCTGTCAGCAAAGTAGGATACAACATTAACTCACAAAAATCAGTAGCTCTCCCATATACAAATGACAAGCAGACTGAGAAAAAAATTAGGGAAACAATACCTTTCACAATACCTCCTCCCACCAAAATAAAATATTTTATGGTAACTCTAACCAAACAACTGAAAGACTTGAATAAGAAATTGATAATAAATAAGAATAATAGAAATAATATAAGATAATTATTTAAATATATAAGTATATTATATATAATTTTATATATTACATATTTATATAAGTATAGAATATAGATATAGAAATAAGAAATTAGTGAGAAATTAAAGAAGATATCAACATATAGAAAGATCTCCTATGCTCATGAATTGTAGGATTAATACAATAAAAATGTCTATGTTACTAAAATAATCTATAAATTCAATGCCTTTCAGTTTCACATGGAAATACAAAAAGCCCAGGTAGCTAAAATAGTAATATAATCATCATCATCATCATCATCATCATCATCATCATCATCATCATCATCGTCATTATTATTATTATGAAAAAACTGCTGGACATATCACCATCTCTGATGTCAAGTTGTAATACAGAACTATAGTAATAAAAGCAGTATGGTATTGGCACAAAACAAATGTATTGATCACTGGAATTGAGTTGAAGACCCAGAGGTAAGTCCACAAACCTATGGACACCTCACTTTTGATAAAGACAGGGTCTTCAACAAATGGTGCTGGTTGGATGGACGCATGGAGGGAAATGCACATAAATTGATATTTAGCACCCTTCACAAAACTTATGGCCAAGTGGATCAAGGACCTCAACATAAGCTCAGATACACTGAAACTGAAAGAAAAGAAAGTGAAAATTTGTTTTGAACTCACAGGCACAGGAAAAAAAAAAGCTTTCTGTACACAACACCATCGCACAGGCACTCAGAGAAAGAATTAATGAATGAGACCCCCATGAAACTACAAATCTTCTGTATGGAAAGGACACCATCAATCGAATAACAAGGTGAGTTACAAAATAAGAAAAGATTTTTACCAACTACATATCCAACAGAAGGCTAATATCTAAATTATATAAAAATCTAAAAAACTGGACATCAAGAAAACAAATAGCCCAACTGAAAAAATTGGGTACAGACTTGAATAGAGTTCTAAAAGGAGGAAACACAAATGAATGAGAAGCATTTAAGTAAATAGTAAACATCCTTAGTCATCAGAGAAATGTAAATCACAGCTACTTTGAGATTTCATCTTACATCAGTCAGAATGTCCAAGGTCAATAAAACAAATGAGAGTTCATGCTGGTGAGATGTGGGAGTACACTCATGCATTGCTAGTGGGAGTGCAAACTTGTACAGCCACTGTGGAAATCAGCGTGGTGGTTCCTCAGGAAGCTGGGAAGAGATCTACCTCAAGTCCCAGCTATACCACTCTTGGGAATATACCCAAAGGACTCTAAATTCTACTATAGAGACATTTTTCAACTATGTTCATTATTGCTCTATTCATAATAGGCAGAAACTAGAACAGCCTAGATGTCAATCAGCCAATTACTGAATAGATAAAGAAAATGTAGTGAAGTTACACAATGCAATGTTACTGGCATATTCAATAAAGGAAATCATGAAATTCACAGATAAATGGAGCCCCCCCCCCCAAAAAAAAATTATCCTGACCGAAGTAAACTAAAGAACTTTGGTACACATTCATTTATGTGTGCATGTTAACTGCTAAGTTCTCCATAAGCAGGCTAAGATCCATATAACAGAGGTTTGGCATAGAGTAAAGGACTAGGTGGGAACTTACGGTCTCCCTAGGAAGGAGAAATAATATAGTTATGAATAGATGGAAAGTGGGGGAATGGAACTCGAGGATAAAATGGGGAAGGGATGCAAAGAGGAGGTAAGGGAAGAAATATGGGGAAGAACTGCTAAAAAAAAAAAAAAGAGAGAGAGATAATTTGAGGTTTGTATGGAAATTTAATATAGTACAAGCTCTGTAAAGCATATATAGATGGGTCAGGCGGTGGTGGCGCACATCTCTAATCCCAGCACTTGGGAGGCAGAGGCAGGCAGATTGCTGTGAGTTCAAGGCCAGCCTGGTCTACAAAGTGAGTCCAGGACAGTCAAGGCTACACAGAGAGACCCTGTCTCAAACAAAACAACAACAACAACAAAAAAAAAAAAACCCACACATATATAGATGAAATAAATCTGATTTAGAATCACCAAATAATGAGAAAGACAAAGCCTCAAGTAGACATCTCTCTGCACCAAACTAGACTCCAGTGCCCAGAATGGGTTACAACAAAATGAGTTGGCAAAAGGAGCCCCATGGAAACCCCCAAACCCAGGCTACTACCAGGCTATTGTTCCTCTCTACAAGCTAATGGTGAGGCCATGATCACTGAAGACAGCACTTATATAACTCACTGGCCATGAAGAGGTCAGCTAGTATCTAAGAGCCTTCACCCCTAATGGCCAGTGTTCATAGTGTATACACTACAAGAGGAGAAAGGGAAATAGAAACTTACCTACACACCCTGAGGTCTAAAATGGTGACTTGTCTGAAAGATACGCTAATGTTACAGTGGCACAAAAGTGAGAGTAACCAACCACTGTGTGACTGGAATCAAGGCCCACTCCACCAGATGGAACCCATGTCTGATACTGCTTGGGCAGCCCAACACTTGAGACTAAATAGGCCATAGACCTAGGGGAAACCAAATACCACTGCTCTGCTAAAGTAACGCTGGAATAAAAGGACTCCTAACCACATTCTGCTATACGCTTAGATGAGTGTTTTAATTAGCCATCATCTGAGAAACATCCTCCTGCGAGAGATGGGAACTAACACAGAGACCCAAAACTGGACAGTGTGCAGAGAGTGAGAGACCTGGAAACATTCAGTCCTAAATGGGATATATGCATCAAATCCTTCCCCTCAGGCTCAGGGAACTCTTCAGAAGAGGAGGTGGAAGATTATAAGAGCCAGAGGGAGTGGAAGACACCAAGGAAACAAAGCCTTCTGGACAAAACAGGACTGATGCATATAAATTCATAGACTGTGGCAGCAAACACAGGATCTGCACAGGTCCACACCACGTGGAGTCCCAGTACTGAGAAGGAAGTATACACTGAGTTGCATCTTTAACCCAGAAGCTATCTCCAATCGATAACCAACCACTTGGAAAGGAAAAATTAGTTTTCCACAATGCAGTCTCACTAGAATGGAACCACCACACTGAGGACAGGCCCCAAGCCCAGCACAGATGATCTAACAACATGGGCTCAGTCACACTGAGGACAGGCCCCAAGCCCAGCACAGATGACCAAAACTCAGGGGTTCAGTCACACTGAGGGCAGGCCCCAAGCCCAGCACAGATGACCAACACTCATGGGCTCAGTCACACTGAGGGCAGGCCCTAGGCCCAGCAGAGATGACCAACACAACATGGGCTCAGTCACACTGAGGGCAGACCCCAAGCCCAGCACAGATGACCAACACTCATGGGCTCAGTCACACTGAAGGCAGGCCCCAAGCCCAGCACACATGACCAACACTCATGGGCTCAGTCACACTGAGGGCAGGCCCCAAGCCCAGCACAGATGGCCAACACAACATGGGCTCAATCACACTGAAGGCAGGCCCCAAGCCCAGCACACATGACCAACACTCATGGGCTCAGTCACACTGAGGGCAGGCCCCAAGCCCAGCACAGATGGCCAACACAACATGGGCTCAGTCACCCAAGCCCAGCACAGATGGCCAACACTCATGGGCTCAGTCACACTGAGGACAGGCCTCAGGCCCAGCACAGATGACCAACACTCACGGGCTCAGTCACACTGAGGGCAGGCCCCAAGCCCAGCAGAGATGATCTACACAATATGGGCTCAGTCACACTGAGGGCAGGCCCCAAGCCCAGCACAGATGGCCAACACTCATGGGATCAGTCACACTGAGGGCAGGCCCTAGGCCCAGCATAGATGACCAACACAACATGGGCTTAGTCACATTGAGGGCAGGCCCTAGGCCCAGCACAGATGACCAACACTCATGGGCTCAGGCACACTGAGGGCAGGCCCCAAGCCCAGCACAGATGATCTACACAACATGGGCTCAGTCACACTGAGGACAGGCCCCAAGCCCAGCACAGATGACCAAAACTCATGGGCTCAGTCACACTAAGGACAGGCCCCAGGCACAGCAGAGATGACCAACACTCATGGGCTCAGTCACACTGAGGGCAGGCCCCAAGCCCAGCACAGATGACCAACACTCATGGGCTCAGTCACACTGAGGGCAAGCCCCAAGCCCAGCACAGATGGCCAACACAACATGGGCTCAATCACACTGAGGGCAGGCCCCAAGCCCAGCACACATGACCAACACTCATGGGCTCAGTCACACTGAGGGCAGGCCCCAGGCACAGCACAGCACTCATGGGCTCAGTCACACTGAGGGCAGGCCCCAAGCCCAGCACAGATGACTAACACAACATGGGCTCAGTCACCCAAGCCCAGCACAGATGACCAACACTCATGGGCTCAGTCACACTGAGGACAGGCCCCAGGCCCAGCACAGATGACCAACACTCATGGGCTCAGGCACACTGAGGGCAGGCCCCAAGCCCAGCACAGATGATCTACACAACATGGGCTCAGTCACACTGAGGACAGGCCCCAAGCCCAGCACAGATGACCAAAACTCACGGGCTCAGTCACACTGAGGGCAGGACCCGAGCCCAGCACAGATGATCTACACAACATGGGCTCAGTCACACTGAGGACAGGCCCCAAGCCCAGCACAGATGACCAACACTCATGGGCTCAGTCACACTGAAGGCAGGCCCCAGGCTCAGCACAGATGACCAACACTCACGGGCTCAATCACACTGAGGGCAGGCCCTAGGCCCAGCACAGATGACCAACACAACATTGGCTCAGTCACACTGATGGCAGGCCCTAGGTCTAGCACAGATGACCAACACTCATGGGCTCAGTCACACTGAGGACAGGCCCCAAGCCCAGCACAGATGACCAACACTCATGGGATCAGTCACACTGAGGGCAGGCCCTAGGCCCAGCACAGATGACCAACACAACATGGGCTCAGTCACACTGAGGGCAGGCCCTAGGCCCAGCACAGATGGCCAAAACTCATGGGCTCAGTCACACTGAGGGCAGGCCCTAAGCCCAGCACAGATGATCTACACAACATGGGCTCAGTCACACTGAGGACAGGCCCCAAGCCCAGCACAGATGACCAACACTCATGGGCTCAGTCACACTGAGGGCAGGCCCTGAGCCCAGCACAGATGATCTACACAACATGGGCTCAGTCACACTGAGGGCAGGCCCTAGGCCCAGCACAGATGACCAACACAACATGGGCTCAGTCACACTGAGGACAGGCCCTAGGCCCAGCACAGATGACCAACACTCATGGGCTCAGTCACACTCAGGGCAGGCCCCAGGCCCAGCACAGATGACTAACACAACATGGGCTCAGTAACCCAAGCCCAGCACACATGACCAACACTCATGGGCTCAGTCACACTGAAGGCAGGCCCCATGCCCAACACAGATGACTAACACAACATGGGCTCAGTAACCCAAGCCCAGCACAGATGACCAAAACTCATGGGCTCAGTCACACTGAGGGCAGGCCCTAGGCCCAGCACAGATGACCAACACTCATGGGCTCAGTCACACTCAGAGCAAGCCCCAAGCCCAGCACAGATGGCCAACACAACATGGGCTCAATCATACTGAGGGCAGGCCCCAAGCCCAGCACACATGACCAACACTCATGGGCTCAGTCACACTAAGGACAGGCCCCAGGCACAGCACAACACTCATGGGCTCAGTCACACTGAGGACAGGCCTCAGGCCCAGCACAGATGACCAACACTCATGGGCTCAGTCACACTGAGGGCAGGCCCCAAGCCCAGCACAGATGGTCTACACAACATGGGCTCAGTCACACTGAGGACAGGCCCCAAGCCCAGCACAGATGACCAAAACTCAAGGGCTCAGTCACACTGAGGGCAGGCCCTGAGCCCAGCACAGATGATCTACACAACATGGGCTCAGTCACACTGAGGACAGGCCCCAAGCCCAGCACAGATGACCAACACTCATGGGCTCAGGCACACTGAAGGCAGGCCCCAGGCCCAGCACAGATGACCAACACTCATGGGCTCAGTCACACTGAGGGCAGGCCCTAGACCCAGCACAGATGACCAACACAGCATGGGCTCAGTCACACTGAGGGCAGGCCCTAGGTCTAGCACAGATGACCAACACTCATGGGCTCAGTCACACTGAGGACAGGCCCCAGGCACAGCACAGATGACCAACACTCATGGGCTCAGTCACACTGAGGGCAGGCCCCAAGCCCAGCCTAGATGGCCAACCCAACATGGGCTCAGTCACACTGAGGGCAGGCCCCAAGCCCAGCACACATGACCAACACAACATGGGCTCAGTCATACTGAGGGCAGGCCCCAAGCCCAGGACACATGACCAACACAACATGGGCTCCGTGGTGGTTTTGGAGTCTTATTTTGTCTCACAATGCTTTGCCTGAATTTTTGTTTAACCTTTGCAGACTTTCTGCTTACACATTATGGTTTCCAATCTTCTGTTTTTGTATATGGGAAAGTATGCATCCCAGCACCTCTATGGTTTCTTACTTTCTTTCTTTGGTTCTTTTTCTTTCTGTTCATTTCTATTGTTCTTTGATTTTCCTATTCTGGTTTGCTTGTTTTCATTTTTATTTTTAATTTTTTACTTTTATTGAATGTCTATGATTTACATGTCAGGCATCCAAAATCCCTCTCTTCCCCCCAGTAAATAAAGCAGACAAACAAAAAATCTTGTCACAGAAGCTATAGTGTATCACGCAGTATAGCCTTTTGTCCACAAATGTTTACTTCCAAATGTTCATTTCTAAGAGTCATGGGTCTGGTTGGAGGCCCACACTATCGTTACCAGATCTGCAGTGAGACTGCTGGTCAGATATCTGCTTGTTGCCTGTGTGTCAAGAAGATTCTTAATATTTGAATCTGCAGGTCCAGCCCCTTCATGTGTTCCAGCAGGTCTTACCTGGGGTAGATGATGGGATGAAGTCCACTCAGAGACCTGGATCAGGGCCCGCTCCCTTGTCCTCAAGGCAGGGTCCACTCTCTCACTCCCCTGTCATCATGGCAGGGCCCGCTCTCCTGATCATGTCTTCATGGCCTGCTTTACCACTCCTTTGTCCTCAGGGCAGGGCCCTCTCTCATGCTCCCATATCCTCAGGGCAGAGCCAGCTCACCAGCTCTCTTGTCCTCAGGGCAGGGTCCACTCTCCCACTCCCGTGTCATCATGGCAGGGCTGGCTCACCCACTCCCATGTCCTCAGGACAGGGCCTGCTTTCCCACTCCTGTGTCCTCAGGTCAAGGCCTGCTATCCCACTCCCATGTCCTTGGGGTGGGGCTGGTTCTCTAACTTCCGTGTTCTCAGGGCAGGGCCAGCTCTCCTGCTCTCATGTCCTCAGGGCAAGTATAGCTCTCCAGCTCCTGTGTCCTCAAGGGAGGGCCAGCTCTCAGGCTCCCATGTCTCCAGGGCTGGCTCACCTGCCCCCTCATCCTCAGGGCCAGATCTCCTGTTCTTGTGTCTTCAGGGTCAACTCTCCTGCTCCTGTTCAATTCACCAGATTGTTGCTGGCCATCAAGGCCTGGATGGCTTCCTACTCCTATGGGTACTGGATCTTGTGGGCCATCAAGCAGGTGGCAAGTGGAGGCCCCTCAAAGTCTTCGTTGAATAGCTTGCAGAATCCATTGATGTTGGCCCAGCTCAGTTTCTTGTCCCGGAAAACTTGTGGCTTTGTTGATTTGTGCTTCTCGAGTCTCTGGTTCCATCTTGTGCTCTATCCGTCATAGGCCCCCGCCTAAGTACTGCCCCTAGTATCCACCTCTGCATGATCTAGCTCTCAGCACTGAACATGGCTTGGCCTGTGAGAGGACACCTATGAGGCCTATGGTGTGGGCGGGAGCAGTCATTGCTCAGGCTTGACTCAAACAGCACCCCCTTCTAAAACACCCGTGCCAGGCTGCAACCCAGCAGTGGTCCAGGATCCCTGGGAGCTCACCAGAGCATGGTTCCATGGTCCTGTGGTGGGAGGGCATGAACGAGCCACATGACAGGATTTCCTTCTTTCTTGGAAATACCAACACTGTGTTTTGGAGCTCTCAGTATGGTTCTTTAGTGGCTGTGTAGTCACTGCTGTTCCGCACATCAGACACAGTGTGCATTGATGCCATCTTAGATGATCTCAACTTGGGTATTTCTAATACATTGCGCTAAGTGTTTCTTCCCAATCAGGCTGCTCTCGGGGTGAATATTTCAGTGTAGCTCTGGAACACAATCATCCTCCTCAAAATGCACTGAGGACCTCATCTTTTGAACCCCACGAACCTGCGCCTGTCAGGCAGACCTGCACCTACCACACTGCCTGTTTTTATTTTATATACTTTTTTAAAAAATGTACATGACTGTTTGTATTCTGAGTAGAGAGAGGGGACAAAAAGGGTGTGGATTAGGGTGAATAGAAAAGTGGGGAGGATAGGGGAGGGGCTGGGACAGGGGAAATTGTATTCAGAAAAATCTTTCTGAATAAAAAATATAAAACAAAAACAAAGGTGTAAAACTTGTACATTATAGTTCATCTAACCTTTGCTTGATTTCTTTACTCATTTCCCAAAATGTCTATTAGCAATGTCATATGAATTGATCTTACAGTATGAACCAATATTTTTAAAAGATACATAACAAAGAAATTACACATCAATTAAAATTATCTTTTCATTTTCATTCACACAGTTACTTTATTTTTATGGATGCAGTTACAACTGTTGAAGGAAGGAATTATACAGGTTTGAGAAAGAAAAAAAATTGAGGAAATATCCACAAAGAAGGGACGTGGTGCTGTACGGGACAAGTAAGGGCACTCGTGTTCTGAGAACAGATTTGCTTAACATGTGTCTCGAGCTGAGGAGAAGTAGCCCTGCCCCAATCTTGGTCCCTTGTACAACAATACCTGTGTAGGTAAGCTTCCTTTCTTGCCTCTTGTCTAAAAGTAAAAGGCCACAACAGCAAATAAATCGTTTAAACTTTTTGTTTTTCAAGACAGGGTTTCTCTGTATAACAGCCCTAGCTGTCGTGGACTTGCTCTGAAGACCAGGCTGGCCTCGAACTCATAGACATCCTCCTGCCTCTGCCTCTGTGTGCTGAGATTACAGGTGCACACTACCTCGCCCGGCTTCTTTTCAACTTTTAATAAATTGTAAGGACCTAAAAATTACAGAAGAAAAGTGGGCATTCCTTCTAGATAACTAGCTTATAATTATCACTAAGGGGGAAAAAAATCCAGCCTGTTAAATGTCTATGATCTGGGCAATTTCAGTCTGTATGTTTCCACCACTATATAATCTGAATCTTTCTTTCACATTGTTTCATATGAACATAATCATATGTTCACACATACCTAAGATAACTCCACACTTGTCAAGATATAGCATACAACAGCCTTCCAAAACTTCTAAGTCAGGTTATATTGGAGCACCTCAATCTAAAATCAATTGACCAGAAGGTTTTATATACACAAACATTGTTCCAGCTACATTAGAATAATCAGCCACTTAGTTGAAGAAATGAATATCTGCTTTTGCTGTCTAGTGAAAAAAATAAGATAGTCATTAACTACTTATATACGTGGAATATTGCAACAAAGACTAAAGCCAAACAATGACACTGAAATAGTATGTAAGAGCTTTAGATAAGAATACACTTATGAACTAATGACATCATACACATGTTTTCCAGATGTTTTCCAGCATGTAAACATAACAGTCACTGCATACGTATGAACTCAATTCCTGCTGTCCCTTTGTCTTCTATTGATCTTGCATATTGATGGCAGTTTTGTACAATAAATTTGTCATTGAATGGACGTTAGTAAAAAATGAATTGGCATTAACTAAAATTATTACACATGTAGAAAAATTGATAAGCCAAGAATAGACTATTACAAGCAAAATTTGAATTTGGTGGGGTAAAACGTTATCACAACACAACTGTGATAACTGAGTACTTTATGACCATTTTAGGGTATTTCGTGAAATTTTAATGGGCAACACTGATTATTAAATTTATATCAGGTCCACAAAAACACAAGAGAAATTACTCAAAAGGAAAATAATGATTCTGAACTATATTAACATCTAACATGAGTTCAACATGCACACATGAAATAATTAGTTTATCATTTGATAAAATTTCAGGAATCTCCATGAGTTTAAATAGACTAAGCTCATCAGCTAAAGCAAGAAATTCCCATGCTCTTAAAACTCAGGTTAATCCATTCTGTTGATAAAATATAACCTTAAATGTGATGATGACAAATTGCAATGTTAAAAAGATGATGGAAAAATAAGCTAATACATCAAAATTAATGGAAAGAACAAAGAAAGCTAGGACATGGAGTTTCAAAGCTGAAGAAACTGAGGGAAGAATTACTAGATAACAACCTAATCATGAAAGGAACTGTGCAACTATAACCTGAAAGTATGTAACAATAGTTTCAAAATATAGAAATCCACAGCTAGCAGAACCATAGTGAGGAATGTATGACAAAGTGACAAAATAGTGGAAAATATTAATGGCATTCAATAATGTTCAGGCAAACAGACAAAACAGGACAAAACTGTACAGTTCACCATTTTTCTTTAGAAGCTAGACTTAGACTTAAAAACAATAAAGAATGTACATTCTCTCCAAGAATGCATAAAGCATTATGTTAAAAGTATCCAAATTTATATGTAGAAATTAACTCCCTTTATCAATTCTTTGTTTAATTTAAAATATAAAAAAATTGTATAATATTCTTCCCCCTAAAACTATACCCAGAATCTTCCCACATCCCTATCCACCCAACTTTGTGAGCTCTCTCTCTCTCTCTCTCTCTCTCTCTCTCTCTCTCTCTCTCTCTCTCAAATAAAGGTCAAAACAAACAAACAAAAACAAAAAAATACCCAAACAAAACAAAACAAAAAATGCACACACACATACACACACACCAAAAAAACATGGCACCTGGTTTGCATTGGATAACTCTTCCTGGACATGAAGCCTGCCCTGCAGTGTAGATGATGCACCCAGTGACACTCCCCTGGAGGAAATGGATATTCTTGACCAACAGGTGTCAGTGACAAGCAGCTTCATGGTTACGGGTGGAACTTTGGGTCCAGTTACCTTTTTCCATGCTGGCCATTGAAAATGGGGAAATCAAGCAGATGCCCAACTAGAAGCTTCACCAATACTAACTAGCAGGGTGGCGTTGGAAGGTACTCTACACACTAACAGAGGACAAAAACAATCATCAATATTTCCAGCTGTAAACTGTGAACTACAACTATCACCTGCATGCAAGATATGCTGGTGCAAAAGTGGCATAAATGTTATGGGAATAACCAACCACTTTTTGGGTTGATTTAAGACCCAATCCATGAGACGAAAATCCATTTCTGAGGCTACTAAAGTGACCAAGAACCTGAGACTGGATAGGTCATGGACTCCAGGGATTCTGCTAAAGGAACAAAGCAATAAAATGAACCCTAATGACAATACTATACCAGAGATTGGTGCATTAGAGAAGACCCCTCTTGTAGTAACTGGAAATTAACAGAGACCCACAATATGAAGGGAGTGAGGGACTTTGAAGCACTCAACCTCTAAGTGGAATGTCTTCAACAAAACCTTCCCCTCAGGGATCAGGAACCTATGCAGAAAAGGAAGTGGAAAAACTGAAAGGGTCAAAGGTGACGGATGACTCCAATGTAACAGTGTCTTCTAGATACAATATGACTATTATACATATAAACTCACAGAGACTGTGACAGCAAGTACAAGACCTACCTAATTCACAAAACAATTCTTAGAAATATTAAGGCCTCCTCTCTGGCCACAGTAAACATTCCCTAAGGAAATGAGAAAGTATAATAGAACCCATGAAATGCATAAGATTGAATAATAATGAAAATATATAAAAACTAATTGGAATACAGTTAAAAAGATTATTGTCTTCCTTTGCTAGGGTATAAACCAAACAATAGAAATGGTTCTGTTTTATTCAGTTGCATCTCAAGCACTAGATTAGGATCCAGCTATATTCATTTAAAATTTAAGAGGTATGTTAATGAATGGATGCTGTACTTGAAAATTTATAACATGAAATATTTTTATTTAAAAAGGGATAAAATGAATGATCTAAATAACCAGTTTAATAATTTAGAAAGCTAAAGATATAAATAGAAATTAATAAAATCAAGCTTAAAGATTAAAACCACCAAAGTTCAGTCGCCATGTAGTAATGAGCATATATCTAGAGCACATTATGGGTTTTCAATGCCATTCCTGATTAAATGAACCATGGATGCTTAGAGAAATGGCTGACTCCAGTGCTGGACCAGGCAAAGCAAGATAAGCTACTTAAGCTATATAATATAAGTTAGTAAATAAATTTTAACCCAAAGAAAAAATACCCATTGACCATAGTGATGTAAATAATTGAATAAACAAATGAGAAAGATAAGGCAATTCTTTCTTTCAAGTGAAATTTAATTAATAAATGTAGAATAAATCATAAAAATGAAACGTCAATTTTTGGTAAACATTACAGTAATGACAATGGTAAGCAAAAGTCATTAATGAAGGCTAAAACCAGCGGGTAAATGGATGAAAGGAACCAATTTCTCTCTATAATATACTGGTTGTAAATGGAAACTCATAGCTGAAAGAGAGAGACCTGTGAGAAGCCAACAGGAGGCTTCACATCCACCTGAGAAGAAATATAGCACAAAGAACAAAGTTTAACAGCCAGCTGGTCCTTCTGCTCCGAACACAGAATCTGCTAGGGAATTAACAGAACTCAAAACAACTCTCACACAAGGTGAAGGAGGGACAGTTCTATGTGATATTGCTGACTTTATTCCTGTAGCGACAGAACAGATGTCTCCATAGTGCACTGTGGCAAGTGCAGGAGACTCCAATATAGCTAATTGTCACACTGAGTTTTTCAACAGTGCTGAATGCTCTGGAGTGCAGCCAGAGGCAGTGTGGAAGGGTGTGTGCCTTCTTCAGGTCTCATTCCTTAGGAAGCACCTTAGTGCAGTTCCTTCTTTGGACCAAATTAAGACATTCTGAAGTCTTTCTTCTGTACACCCCCAAAAGCACACTGAAAGGAGGAGGACAGGAAACAGGGAGACCATTAAAAGTATGGGAATCCTGATCTTCTCTAAGGGGAGAACCTACTCATCCAATCGTGACTGAGATAAGGGACAGAATGTTCCAGAAAAGACTTTTCACTCGTTCAGGATGAAGGGTAAAGTTCCAAAGAGCAGACATGTCCCAGAGAAGCCAGTATATTAGAAAACACAGGACTTCTGTGGGGCCATGTGCAGCAAGTGACAATCAAGGAACTGACAAGAGTGTCCCAGGCTTCAGTTACCTAGGATTTGTCCTCTGTATTACAAAGCATGTTGACACTAAGATACTTGAAGTCTATAATACAAACACCGAATGGTAGCTTAAAATGCAAGGTCAAAAAATACTACTTCCATAAACAACCAAGAAAGACAGAAGAACCACTGGATACTGCCCATGTGTGCATGAACCCAGAGAGTTGGGCGGCTGCAGGAGGGAACCACTTGAACCCTAAAGTCTGAGTAGACTGAACAACACTGCAAGACTTAGGAGAAAAAAAAAAAGACCAAAGAAACTAATTGCTATTTTATCATCCCAGATTTGAGTGTTTGTTTGTTTTTTTAAGTCATTAGGACAACTGGCAAGGTTGTAAGAGACACAGGTAAGTTAACGGTGTCATATCTGGGCTGATGGCCAGGATATTGATGCCAGGGTTTTCTAAGACTTGGGCAGACTGTGTGATGGGCACATAGGTACTCTCTTCATCCAAGCTTTTTATAAATCTGAAATCTAAAAGTGACAAAATGAAGCTTTCAAAGTAAAAACCTGAAACAAAATAAGTGAAAAATCAGAATTGTTCTTTAAAGTTATATGATAATTCTCTTGGCCAAATTATTCAAAGGAAAAAAAAAAAGAAAAAAGAAAAATAAGCTATCCGGAAGAGACTTAGAAAAAAGATAGTCTTGTACCATAAACACATGACAAAGAAATGCTGGAATGGAGAATGACAGTAACACACAAAAACCAATTTTTCAAAAGCACTTCAGAGAATAAAATAACATAAATATAGAAATTGATAATTAAAAACAATAGACCAGATGGAGGGGGACATTCCAGCTTATCCCTCTCGGTGAACATGACTTGTGCAGGAAGAAAAGACAGTGGAAGGCACCTAAGACCAATTCTAGCTCCCTCTCCCCTCTACTTTACATGCCATGGAATACTCTGGAACCAGAGCCCAACCAAGGGAGGATGGAAACAGCCAAATCACCACTGGCCTTTAACTTCAAACCAGGGAAGTAGAGGGAAGTGACCACACGCTGGCGAGCAAATCTTGGGGTATAGATGTAAAGCAGAGGCCCTGCTCATCAATGAAGTTAGGGGGTGCTGTACCCAGCAACCAAAGAATCCACGTTACTCTCAAGCTCGGACATAGATGCACCAAGACAGACCATACACGGGGCTACGTTAACAAGCTTAAAGGAATAGAATTGGCACAAAATGTATTCTCAGACCACATCAGAAATAAATCAGAAACCAAAACTGAAAGGTATGAAGGGAATATTTAGATTTAAATATATATATATACATATATATTTCTAAATAACAAATTAATGAGAAAGTCTTAAGGGAAATATTAAATGTTTTAAACTAATAAAAATGAAAATATAAGTTGTCAAATTTTATGGGATGAATTTGGCTAGATGGTTAGTGGTAGACTAGGTTTACAGGGAAGGTATAAAGGAAAAAAAAGAAAAAAGGCAAGAGAATAATGTTGGAGTTCAATTAGTCCATTAGAGCTGTGCAGGCTTAGAATTCCAGCTGCATGGGTGGCCAAAGCAAGAGATTTACTTGAGTACTAGAGTTAAGGAGGCCATAAGTTAGACCCCACCAGGCAATGAGGATGGGGTGCCAACCCTAAAAAGTTCCCCTGACAACCACTTGCTGACCACACCCTAGTTCCTAGAAGACCAGAGGCAGACAACCCACAGCTGTTTGACAGCTTATAATTACATCATCTACAGCTGCCCTGCCCTATGGAAAGCCCTTTCAAATAATGTTATTTTTTAAATTGTGCATGCATGCATACATACCTGTGTGTGTGTGTGTGTGTGTGTGTGTGTGTGTGTGTGTGCATGTCTGTGTCTGTGTATCTGTGTGTGTGTGTGTGTGTATTTGTGTAAGTGTACACTTGCATGTAGGTGCTCACAGAAGCCTGATGCCCTGGTGCTGGCATTACAGGCGGTTGTGAGTCTATCCCCAACCCTTCCCCAAAATAATATTTTAAACCACAAGAACAAGCCTGGAGGAGACAACGCCCTAGCCTACCCTAGGCCTCCTCCTGTAGGGGAAAGCTAAATGACCATCTAGAGTCTCTCCACACCGATCTCCCTCTTCTGCACTCCTTTGCAGGTTGTCTTTGTGGAACTTGTGCGACAGGAACATTCCACGGGCCTCTGATGCTAAAAGCTGTGCCATTGTTTCTCCTGATTCTTCCATACCTTTCCACCAAAGTGCCAAGCCCCGTTGAACCTTTGGACTAGACTCCATTGTGCTCCAGGTCACCTGGGTCCCATTCAGAAACCACCCAGTCACCATGACAAGACCCTGTCTCAAAAATAAAACATAGGAGATCCCTATGCTGAGTTGAGTGCATACCTTAGTGCCATGGCGCCGGGCTAACGTGGAGAAGTCCTGCAGTTTACGCTCACCCCTTCAAACACCAACACCCTACAGTTCATGGGATGCAGCAATAGAAATGCTAACCTGGAGACTTGTAGCACTGCATATATGTCTAAGATTAGAAGCATAAAATCAATCTTTTAAATTTTACCTTAACAAATGAAGAAGAGGGTCCACCAGGGAAATGGCTTGCCAGGAAGAGGCCCTTGCCTGAGCCAATGACCTACATTCCACCCCCGGCACCCACTTAGTGGAAGGAGGAAACCAACTGCGACAAATTGTCCTATGACCTCCACAAAGTGCACCAGGGCACGTGTGCCTTGAGTGTGCACACACGCATGTGCACTGACACACATAGACACACCCATGAAGAAGAAGAAGAAGAGGAAGAAGAGGAAGAAGAAGAAGAAGAAGAAGAAGAAGAAGAAGAAGAAGAAGAAGAAGAAGAAGAAGAAGAAGAAGAAGAAAAGATTCAAAGGAGAGCAATACAGGCCACCTTAAGCAAGAAGATACCAGCTTTTGAGCATAAAACCAATGACATCAAAAATAAAAATCTGAGAAAATTAACAAATCACAAAGGCTAGTTCTTAGAAAAGATCAATAACTTGACAAAAATCTTTAAGCTAAACTGACCAAGAAAAAAAATAGAAAAAAACACACTGTGCTTGTATTTCAGTCAACAGGCACTATGACTATCATGGACACGGCAAGGCCTACAACAGAATGTTATATACAATGTGGCTGAATCTCAAATGAAAAAGACCTACTAGCTGACTAAGGAAACTTACCAAAGCTACACACACACACACACACAAACACTCACACATACACACACCTTCCAAATGGAAAGAACCAAGTCCAGCCAAGCTCAGCTGGGTTAACTGGAGAAGTCTATAAACACTTAAGTAAGAAATAGTTTAAGGGCCCAGGGGTCCCGCTCAAACTAAGGCACCAGCCAAGGACAATACAGGTGGTAAACTTTAAATCCCTACCCAGATCTAGCCAATGGTCAGAACATTCTCCACAGCTGAGTGGAGAGTGGGATATGACTTTCTCACGTACTCTGGTACCTCACATTTGACCATGTCCCCTGGAGGGGGAGACCTGGTGGCACTCAGAGGAAGGACAGCAGGTTACCAAGAAGAGACTTGATACCCTATGAGCATATACAGGGGGGGGTAATCCCCCTTAGGAACAGTCATAGGGGAGGGGAATAAGGGGAAAATGGGAGGGAGGGAAGAATGGGAGGATACAAGAGATGGGATAACCATTGAGTTGTAACAAGAATAAATTAATAAATAAAAAAAAGAAATAGTTTAAAACCTCTTCTAGAAATAAATATAAAAGGAAAACATCCTAGCATATTCTATAAATATTGTTTCAGTTTAATACCAACATTACATCAATACATTAACAGAAAGAGAAATTATATAAATATAGTGTATTACCTCTGATACTGATGCAAAAATTTCCCATAAGATATTAGACATTCAAAATAAAAGTGTAATGTAGACACCAAGTGTCTTAGTTTGGGTTTCATCACTGTGAAGAGGCACCATAACCAAGGCAACTCTTCTAATGGGAAACACCTCATTTGGGCTGGCTTACAGTTTATCGTCATGGTGGGAAGCATGGTAGTATCCGAGCAGACACGGTTCTGGAGAAGTGCCATCCACAGTCAGCAGAAAGGCGACTGTGTGCCACACAGGGGGAGCAGGAGGATATGAGAACCCTCACAGCTTGCCTTCACAGTGACACACTTCCTCCAACAAGGTCACACCTCCTAACAGTGACACTCCCTATGGGCCAAGCATTCACACATAGGAGTCTATGGGGGCCAAACGTATTCAAACCATCACACTGAACGGGGAATGGTGGTGCACTCAGGAGGCAGAGGCAGGTGGATGGCTGTGAGTTCGAGGCCAGCCTAGTCTACAAAGTGAGTTCAGGACAGCCAGGGTGACACAGAAAAACCCTATCTCAAAAAACAAACAAAAACGAAAAACAAAAACAAAATCAAACCAACTACATGTGAAAATTAATTATCTCAAAATTAATTAGTATGTGCCACTGCTATGCATGATATCACACTCCTGGAATCCAAGGAGAGACTGAGGCAGGAGGATTCTGAGGCCAGGCCAGGTTACACAGTGCAAATGCATCAAAAAAAGAAAGAAAGTATAAAAGAGACAGGAACGAGGCAGACATGAAAAGGAAGTGGGGGAGCAGCAGATAAATATGTACAGCACAAAAGCATAAAACTTCTGGAAGATAACAGGTGAAAATTGAGGTAATATAAGTTTCAGATTTAACAATGAAATTATAATCAATGGAGGTAAACTTAAAAAACTGAATTTACTAAAATTATTTTTTCTGTTCTATAAAAGACACTGTAAAGAGAATTTTTAAAAAATCAACAGTGTGAGAGAAAATATCTGGAAAGCGTACATTTGATGAAAGGTATAATAAAAATATACAACGCGTTCTTAAAATTCAAACCCTAGTGTCCGTCAAGGGAGATTTCTGGTCCAGGGAATCCACAAGACCTTGAAACAACACAGGCTGTTGCCATTATTATGTCTCTGGCCGTGCATATGTCCAGAAATGAGCTCAAGCTGGACTACAGAAGGCTTTCTAGTGGGTAGATAAAAGCCAGCATTCCTCGGGAACTTAGGGAACAGGCTGGGCTCCTGTCTCCAAAAGAAGTCATCCCCCTTGCCTCTGGCAGAAGGGACACAGGGCTCTCCAGTGCCTTACAGCTGTAGTTGCATATTAAAGCCCATGCTGGCCTCCAGGCTCCCTCCGTCCCTATTCACAGGCACTTGTCATACATTTCAAAGCAAAGCGCCTACACTAGCCCCCTGGCTCTTCTGTACTATGCGAGCCCCCAGGCAGTTCCGGATCCAACGCTCACTTTATAAGTTTCCCCTGGGCCACTCCCTCTATTCTCTCTGGCTCCTTCCTTCTCTTCCTTTGCTTCCCCAGCCCTGGTCATGTCCAGTCCGCTTCTTTTTCTCTCTGCTCTGGACTCTCCCAGATGCCTCTGGATATTTTCTCTCTCTTAGCCACAATACAAACTGTTAGGATTTTTGTGAAACTCCGCCTACCTGTGATGTCACTGTTTACCTGTCACGAGGGTGTGGCCCTGCCTAGGGCCATATAAGAGAACAGACCCTGCACATGGATCTCTCTCTCTCTCTCTCTCTCTCTCTCTCTCTCTCTCTCTCTCTCTCTCTCTCTCTCTCTCTCCCTCTCTCTCTCTCTCTCTCTCTCTCTCTCTCCTCTCTCTCTCCTCTCTCTCCTCTCTCTCCGCTCTCTCTCTCTTCCTCCTCTCTCTCTCCCTCTCTCTTCTCCCTCTACCTCTCTCTCTTTACCTAGCTCTACCTCTGTCTCTCTACCTCTCTAACTCCTCTCTACCTTTCGCTGTCTCTTTATCTCTCTCTCCCTCTCTCCCCACGTGTGTCTCCAGAGACAATTCCTGTATCTCCTTATTAAACCTCTTAAGTGGATCTGTTGTGTGGTGTGGTTTCATCCCTCTGTACAGTTGCGCCATTAAGCTATAACCTCCACTGCTCAGCTTTTTACACAAACCTTTCCCCTAATCATGGATTGGCTGTTTTGGTGGTTTCTTTACTCACTCCTGGCATATAGCCATTGCCCTTGATTGTCTCCTGAACTGTTGGTAAAGATATCACATAGTTCAGACATAGAAAATGGAGGAATCAAGCTGGAACTGAGCCTCCTCTCTTAAGCCTGGCTCTCATCATATCAGAGGGTTCACGTAAATACCCATAAGGCTCAAGGAACATCATAGAAAGCATCCAACAGCCAAAGGACCAGCCAGGATGGCTGCTGTGAGACAGGGTCTTGTAGATACAGCCAGAAAGCTGAACCCATGAAATCTCAACTACATGGCTGTCTCCACCAGACCTATATAACTACTGCAACAGCTGACAGCCAACATGGATGGTAAGACATCTCACAAGGCCCCAACCTGGATAAAAAGCTACAGGCAATCAATGCTGCTGAGGAGGAAAAATCAGCACTCCAGACACAAGGCTCTGATAGGTGATCCAATCCCAAGCAGCCAGCCCTAAACACATGCAACTGTGAGCAACAGAAAATGAACTCAGTAGCGTGTGTGTGTGTGTGTGTGTGTGTGTGTGTGTGTGTGTGTGTGTGTTTAAAATAATAATTACAGAAGAGATCTTGAATTTGTGACAGAGTGGGGTCACACATGCTCCTGTAAGTAACTTTGACAAATCCAACCATTTGGCAGGCAAGAAGATTTAGGTAGAATCATTTTTGGTCTATTGCTGATGTTCTGCCTAGGATACATAGGCATTTGTTCAGACTCTACAGGAAAGCCATGCAACAGGCATATATTCCATGTATTTCCCAGGGAACATTAGAATGGGGAAAATGGAGTATGACCTTCTAGCATCTTTTGATCTGAACTCAAAACTGCTCCAAATTTTGAAGTTTGCATTGGTACAAACAGAAAGACCTTCAGGGAAATCCCTCAGGTTACGACTAGATGAGGAGGGGAGGGATTGAAATGAATGTCCTAAAATACAGAGATCTGGAAAACTCACTTTTCCTTCATTCACTCTCAGCATAGCAACCAAGGGATTCTGAGGTGACTCATAAACACTAAGGCACATGCACTGCGAAGGAGAGGGAAAGCTCCTGTTCAAAGCTGAAGGACTGTGGTTCCTCCAAATCAGACTGTCCTATTTACGCTCTCTGCACACACCTTCCCCAGCTTTCCCAGACACAGGTGCACAGAGTGATGACGAAGGTTTGGGCCTAACTTCCTAGTCAAATAACCCAAAAACAAGGACCCAGAGAACCAACATTTCAGAGAGATCACAGGGAAGAGAGTTTGGAAAGACTAGGCTGAAAAGTGTTAACGAACTCCAGTCTTTCTCTGCACCTGCTCACTTGAGTACCTAATACTAAGCAGTGCCCATACTAGGAAAAGCAGTAAGTTTTGGGTGCAACACACATGGGACAGACCTGAAAAATGCTGGTGAAAATGAACTAACAGCACACCAAAGACAAGAGTGCACTAGTCAGAACTTGAGGACTGAATATAACCAGGACAACTTTCTTGCTATTCATATCCCTAACTATTCATATTCCCTGGCTAAAATAAAAAAGCAATATGCAAATCCTCAAAATACTCAATATATCCGTAATGCAATCTAAAAACACCAAGTATAGGAAAAAACGCAACCAACAAAAACAAAAATGAAACAAAACACATTGACATACAAAAAGGCAATCAGCAGACACCAGGTTGAAATGATAGAGGCACTAAAGCAATTCAACAGACGTGAAAGGAACTGTTTCTGGTGCCCAGGCAAGAAAAGTCAAATGCTTCCCAATGAAAAAGCCACCACAACCTGAGAAAGATACAGAAACCTCTGAGGAGGATGAAATGATACCTCTGACACTCAGAACATTAAATCAAAAGTATGCTCTGAATTATCAAGTGGCCTTGTGACAGATACAGACACAGTATATGGAAGAGTCATTCAACTGATGACAAATCAATAGGCATTCTCCAATCTAGACAGAGCCTCAAGAATCTGGGGGCAACGGAAGAGGAGACTGTAAGAAGGCACTGAGGTAGAAAAGTAGACAATACTGGGGGGCAGTGGGGAGAGATTCAATGGAAAGAGATCCCAAGTACACACAGAAGCTGGAGCCTCACAAAGGGACTCCCCCAGGGAAAGGGCTCCATGAGTCCTGGTCACACTGCTGGGAGCTACGAACAAGGAAAACTTTTAAAGGGATCTAGAACCAAACAGTTCATCAGTATGAAACACCAGCTGAACCGAACGACTGGTTTTCTCATCAGACACTATGAAAAGGAAGGTGCTGGGAAAAAGCAATTTTCAACTCAATATTTATCAGTAACACCCTTCAGATAGGAAGACTCAGTGATAGAGAAGACACTGAAAAAAAACAAAAAACAAAAATTGTATAAAGAAATGTGGACTACCAGGAACAAAGGAAGAAAAATATTGTAGCTAGTTCGACACGATACGGATTACATATCTTTTTTCTAGTTTCCTAAAATATATTTGTCAGTTGTAGCAAAAATTATAACCTGTATTAACAAACTTTCTAGTAAATATAAATACAGTATATAAAATAACTACAATATATTAAATTTGTGCAGTTCTGACACATTAAAAATATAACACAAGGGCTGAGATGCAACTGGGGGGATAGCATTTGCCCAGCAGGCACAAGGTTCTGGGTTCAACCTCCACCATCAGACACACACAAAAAAATAGTGGAATATGTCAATACTACAAGTGACTTGCACAAATTTGATAGTTTTTAGATGGATGGAAAATATTATTAAAAATTGAAAAGTAGCCGGGCGTGGTGGCGCACGCCTTTAATCCCAGCACTCGGGAGGCAGAGGCAGGCGGATCGCTGTGAGTTCAAGACCAGCCTGGTCTACAAAGTGAGTCCAGGATGGCCAAGGCTACACAGAGAAACCCTGTCTCGAAAAACCAAAAAAAAAAAAAAATTGAAAAGTAGGAAAAGTCATAAGATACATCAATGAAATTTTTAAAAATTTTAAAGAAAAAAAAAAAAAAGATAAGTCAATGGCCAGAGCCCACTGGCTTCATGGTAGAAGTCAATGAAAGCATTTTTAAAGGAACAGTACTAATCCTACACATTCATCAGCAGAAAGAAAAGAAGATAATAGTTTGGAATTCATTTTATGTGGTTTATGTTATCATTATCCTAATATGTAAACCAGAAAACATGGTAAAAGAAAAGGGATAGAAGGGAAGAGAGGAGAGGAGGAAGGGGAAAGAGAAAGCTATCACTACTAGCTGTATTTAACATAGAAAAACACAAATAAATCAAATCCAGAAGTGTGTGTGTGTGTGTGTGTGTGTGTGTGTGTGTGTGTGTGTGTGTACATACAGATATAAAGATCAATGACGGCTTATTTGAAGAATACAAGACTGCCTCACTAGTCAAAGTTACCAGTTACCCACCTATCATGAGTCTCAGTGCACACCACAGTATTCTATCAATTGATACATAAAAAAGCATTTGATGAAGCTAACTTTCATTCCTGATAAAAACTCTCTGAACTCTCAAGGAAGCATCGTTTTCATCTTGGTAAACAGTCAACAGAAAAAACAAAATCATACTATCCTATGACCCCTCCATGTATACACCAAAGAATGCGATGACTTCCTAATAAATAAATAAATGTAAAGAACACAAACGGAAATTAAAATTGCAACTGATGCAGAGCTAGTGTGCTGAAACTACACAAAACATGATGAAAGAAATGTAAGTGGAGAGGCACACTGGTATAGAAGGCTCTACATATTTAGCATGTCAGTTCTCAGCAAATTCA
Organism: Acomys russatus; assembly: GCF_903995435.1. NCBI lineage: Eukaryota > Metazoa > Chordata > Mammalia > Rodentia > Muridae > Acomys > Acomys russatus. The sequence goes on along the minus strand of NC_067158.1, from coordinate 4,110,534 downwards.
TCCATGCCAAACAAAATTCCAGCAAGTAATTTTTCTGTAAGTACAGACCCGTTGATCATATCCGAATATGCAAAGCTAAGGAACTCAACAGCAAACGCAATTCCAAGGAATGGAAGTAAAGGCCTCAAACCACACAGACACCTTCCAGGGTCAGACAACACCTGTGCTGTGTGACGCCACTCACCTGAAGCATGCAGACAATAAAGGACAGAACAGGGAAGCTGTGATGAGGAGCTTAACAGCTGTGACACGCTTAGACGGTGGCTATGTGCTGTATCCTATTGTGCTGGTAATGTATTAAAATTTAAAGAAAAATACAAACACAATGCTAATTTTCCTCTGTAATAATGTTAAAATAAAGACACAAATGCATACAAAATAGAAAATGTTTTTTTAAAGGCCAAAATATTGTAGAAAATAAATAATAATGTACAAGCTGGTTAAAAATGTATAAGGTGTAACTATAGGCTTTGAAATAAATGTGGACTTCAAACAGGAACAATTTGAATGTGGAGGAAATGCAGAAAGAGAACACAGAAGAAAACACACGAGGGTCAGAACATCCACGGTATGTCCTGCCAGCCATGGAGTCTGAAACTTCGACATATAAGACCCTAGATTTTTGTGTGTTAAAAAAATTACACGTCAAAATGTTTATATTTAAAATTTTAAATCTTCATACAAAGTCTGTTCTTTATAATGCCATTAAAGTCTCCAAATCAAAGCTTTTCCTATAAAGTACATAGTTCATAGCATAGGCATATTTTTAGTGTAATTATTTACATTGACAGTGTGTTAGTAATGGGATGCTTCTTGGAAGATTAATACACAAAATGAATGAAACAGAAATATTTGGTTGGTGAGTGGGTGGTGGGGGCTGCTTACTGGAGACCCTCCCCTCTTTTAGCTATATACTTGGGTTCAAGCAATGTGAAGGCATTTTGTCCATTTGTTTGTTTATCTTTGGATAGCTACAGTTTCTTGTTCATATCAGCCACATTTTCTTTCCTTTTCTTTTTTTTTAGGGTAAAAATAAACTGACATGATCCTAGTCATTTAACATTCTGCCACTATTACCTTTTCACTTGCGTTCTCCAATACCTTGAGAGGATGTAGCAGTTGTCAATAAACTGCTGATTAGCCAATCAGCTGAGCAGAAGGACAGGAAGTGGAAGGCGGGGCTTCCAGGAAAGGAGGAGGAGCCGAGGGGTTGACATTTGAGAGAGGACAGTTGGTGGAGAGAAGCTGCCCTAGGAGGACCAGATTGGCAAGTGATTGAGATATAGTAGGTTATGAAAACAGGATTAGAGTAGCTTATTTTAGCTTATTAGTAGATTAGTAGCAATTTAGATTCTGCCCAGCATAGTGCTTGCAGCTTTAAATTACTCTTCAGTCTCATTGTATCAGTTATTGGCTTCCTAGGCCTTACAGATATAATAACTGCAACATCTTGGAATGGCTGTTCTTGGTTGTCGACATGGCTCCATCTGTTATTAACTAAAATCCAAGCAGCTTGGTACTCTTGTGAGAGATTTTTAAGTAAATCACTTGAGGAAGACCCATCTTAAACTGGGCCACACCTTCTGGGGGCAGCCTATATGAAAACATGGAGGAAGGAAGCTTTTGCCCTTTGCCGGCTTGCCCTCACTCTCACGGGCAAGTCCGTTCCTTCAGTGGCATCAAAGCCTACTTGTCTGGGACTCCGGCACACACTGAAGACCAGCTGCAGCATCCAGCCTTGTGGGCTGAGCAACTGCCGGACTCTCAGACCTTCCACGGCTGACAGGCACTGCGAATTAGCTGCACCAGCCTGTAAGCCACTTTAATAAATCATATAACACACACACATATATATATGCGTATATATTCATCATATCAGCTCTGTTTCTGTAGTCTACTCTAATACATTCCTAGGAACTTTAATTATGGAATGTAAAATTACAAAACAATCTGATGATTGTTTTATTCTTCACTTATAATGTGCAAAAAAAAAATCTCCCTCAAATTCATACTGTCCTTGTCTCTAACTGCTAATTAAATACATATAATCTGCTCAGTTTGTATCCAACTCTACACATACATGCACACACACACACACACACACACACACACATACACACACTTTAAGACAAGCTCTCCCTCAGAAGCCCAGGGCAGCCTCCAGCTACTGGTATTCCTCCCAACTCAGCCTCCAGAGCCACCACACTCAGCTTACATATTTAATTCATTTGTTTTTGATTCTCAGTCATTTGCTTCTATTTTATCTTAAGGACAATTGGCTACAAAAAGATGTCAGGTTCTGTAAAATCTCACGTGTTCATTTGTATCTCCTAAGAGAAATAAACGTTGGCCATATAGCACACTGGAACTATAGTGCTGTTTCTCTTAACTACCGTGTTTTCTGGGCCTTAAATGATTTTTCATTTCTTATATGGAATGTGCATGTGAGGTTCAGAACCTACTAGAGGTCCTCAACCCTGCCCCCATGCCTTTAAGCCACTTTCTAATACAGTGAAGCCGGATGTCAGGAAAGGGAAGGCCTAAGTTTTGCAGGTTTTTATAATTTGTCTTGACACTCATCATCTGAAACCTGCTTGCATATTGCTAATATTGGTAATAATTCTGGACCGTTTCTTTACATCGTTCCTTTTTGAGTTAGGTCTGCTCTATTTGCCATATCTGTCACTTTGCTAAAAACCCTTGCAGGTTTTAACATCGTCCTTTAAGAGGCTGACGGAACAATCTCTTCTCTTTGGGAGATTTCATGTTACATACAATTTATATTAAATAACTGATTTCAGAATGTGGAGACTAGTTCAAAGCAGCCCGCTGAAGCAGAGGCTCTTCTGGTTATGGGGTTCATACCACCTTTTTGTTCCTCCGCAATCATGTAACATCTTTCTTTTAGCTATGGATCTTTGATTTGTTTTCTTCCCAAAGGTTACTGTGTGAAGAATTTTCCTCCTATTTACCTCCCAGTATTTGTAAAGGTTTCTATTACTCACAACCATTCTCAGTTACATCTCACATTGGGTTGGAGGTCGGTGATAAGATGTGATCTCTTGACACAAGGTATGTCAAGTAAAGAGTACTGAATACCGTCCCTTCACACACTACAAAAATTGAAACAAATAACCCATTTATTTATTTATGTATTTATTTATTTATTTATATCTTTATTTTTGAGAGAGAGAGAGTTCAACTCACTATGTAGCTAAGGCTGGCCTTGAACTTGTGATCTTCCTATCCCACAGCCTTCCAAGGACTGTGATGATAGGGTTATGTCATCAGCCTTGCTAAAAATGTTCATTTTAATTTAATGTAATAATTCTATTTTGTTTGTTCTTTCTCTTATTATGTACACATGCCAAGTAAGGAGATATAAAAACTATCATTGGAATAAATAATAAGTACATCTATCAATACCTTAAGTCACCTCTACATGAACTGTCCTAATTTTTTTTCCATGGGAGCATCTGAGCATCTCGAAAGAATGAATCTTTTTCAAAGTCTAGACTGCTATTCTAAATAAAATAATTTAATCTGAAACAAATTCTTTAATATGAACCAAATTCCTTAATAAGATTCTATTTACCCAAGTATTTTTTGTGCCTTACCTTTTAAAAGACCTAATTTTCTGAACTGTGTATCTTTAAATTATTGTCCAAGAAAAAAAGACAGTTAAGAATAATCAGTATCTGTAAAGTTACCTCTCTTCCACCATGTTTCTTACACTTAAATCACAGTATGTGTCATATTTAAAGAGGCCTCCTTCTAATGTTCTCGTCTTGCAGCTTATTAAGACTTAAATAAAAAAAATGAAAAAAAATAGTTCCACAATAAATGTGGCTATGCAGAAAAAAAAAAAAGACTTAAATATAAAACATCCCTATAAATCGGACAAGTTTATTCAGTTTTGAATAGCCTGAAAACCCATCAAATCTTTCTCATCTGATCATAGCACAACTTGGTTGACTAGTCTCACTAATTTTCACTAAAATATTGTGTGTACAACCTAAGCTATAATACCTTCTAAATGTATTTTTTTTCCGGTGCTCGGCACTGGGTTTACTGTAAATATCAGACGTTCTTTTGCACACTTGGTGATCCTAACAATAGGACCCTATGCGCAGTGTTCTGGGCCTTGGTTGTCAGTGTGAGTGAAAGTGGCACCACCTGAGCACCGGCACTAACAGATTTCCTGGGTTAGTTGCCAGCACTGTCAATCACATATTTAGCTATAGTGTTAGAAATTAGCTTGCCGTAAGCACATCACTTGCCATATTTTCTCTGGCTAGCTGTAAACTCGAAGTGTTCTTTCACAAGGGACATCAAACCAGGATGCAAAGAATCCTGTGCTCAAAAGTAGATGGAGACGGTCTTTTAAAATGTGGCCTGAACCGTGGTGGCGCATGCCTTTAATTCCAGCGCTCGGGAGGCAGAGGCAGGCGGATCGCTGTAAGTTCGAGGCCAGCCTGGTCTACAAATCGAGTCTAGGACAACCAAGGCTACACAGAGAAACCCAGTTTCAAACAAACAAACAAAAAACAAAAAGAACAAAACAAATAAACAAACAACAACAAAAATAAGTGGCCTAAAGGCATATCACCACCTCCCTAGGCCTCAAGATCAATCATTCTCACCAAGCTCCAAGAAGAGGAAATGAAGTAATACACACAAACCTCGGACCCCAGCTCAGAAAGAGATTCTAGTAGCGGATGATCATTTCCTAAGACAGACCACAGAAACTAATCTCCGCGGTTACCTACTCTGTGTTCAAGGTCCCCTCAGAAGGCTGTAGTAGCATTCCCTCTAAAAAGGCTCATTGGGGGGCACCCAGACTACCTGAAGCTACATTCCTCTCGTGCCTCTCACGCATGTTGAAGCTTCTGGTTTGGTCTTGTCTGAAATAAATTTGCAGGCGCTGTCTTCACTCCACACTAAGCATAGGAGAGAAAAATGGCCAGTGTCTCTGGGGAGTAATTAACAAAAGACAGTTTGTTTCATCTTCATGATAAAATACAGCATCCCTACTAAAAGGCAAATTCATCATTGCCCTAAGTTAAATAGAATGACACTTTAAAAGTAATTCCAGCTGATTAAATTTAGGATTCCTGAAAAAAAAAAAATTAATTCATGAATATACTCTGAATCTTTCATTTGATTTTAAAATGTATAAATGTTCATTTAACTTTGAGCCCTTGCCTCTCAGTGTTCTATTCTGAGCTAGTCAAACAAGTGGTAGCAGGCATGCGGGGCTCAATAATACTGCCTCTCGTATTTAAATGCTCTCTTTCACTTGGATTGCAAATTAAAGACGGTCTCCTGAACACTGACAGAGTTCCAATGCCTGACTTCACAACTCCGTGTTGATTTTCCTCCACTGTTTTGCCTCTGTGTGTGTCAACTTTGGCCTCCTTTTCTTGCTCCCCTAAAGCACTGCTGTCTCTTTGAAGCCATTGTCGGCTTGATATGGGAAACGTGCATTAAACCTTGTGACTAATTATACAGTTAGAAAGCTCTGCATCTCAAATATCAAATATCTGTGCTTGGAAACTGTAACACAAGCTTCCGACTGTGCGTAAATGCTGCAATGCATTGTTCACAGACTTGGGTCAAAAGTCCAGAGCTAGGGATGTAGCTCAGTGGTAGAGCATGGGAGAAGCCCTGTGTTTGATCTCCAGTGCCAGACAAAGCAAACAGATAGACAAACAGACAAACAGGTAGGGGAGGGAGGGGATAGTTTATTTTCTGTTCAAGTTACTTGTGCAAACATTCTCTGAAAAGCTGATTTCTTACACAGTCCATGCGGAGCAGAGAGTTGACCCAACAGGAAACACCATACTTTTTCCTAAAATAGTTTGTACTTATTAAATCTACTTCAATTAAATATTACCCAGTAGAGCTTTTATTCTATATATGGAAGTGGTTGTATATAATGCAGTAACCGTTTTTTAAAATTCCTTTAGATTATGCATTAATAGAGCAGACATCTCCCAATAATTCCTTTAATCTATGAGTAAAGTACATGGTATCTAATATTTTAAAGACACATCTGAAAAAATAAACATGCTACTTTTACCTCAAGCACCCTACAGTATACAAAATACTGTCTCTAAATATGAAATTACAATGTCTCAAACACAGACCAGGCATTGCATTAAAAGAAAGAAATCCCATAAAATTTAGTGCTCTTTTTTCTAAAAATTTCTAGTTTTTGTCTCTATGAAAAATCATTTTTTAATAACTGTGACACGTGAGGCCATTATGTCCTCACCCTGAGAGGCTGCCTATCAGGAGGACTGCACAACACGGCACAAGGTGTAAGAGTGGCTGGAGGCGGGAAGGGTCTGAAAAGTTGGTGTGAATAATTATTGATGAAACAATGGCTGTGAGAAAGCTCCCTGGGGGAACAAAGAAGAAATCCTGGTCCTCTCCTGCTTGTCTCTTCACTTCACAAGAGTTTCCAGTCAGCTGGCCCCAGAAACAGGCCTCCTTGATTCCAATCCAAGTCTATAATCTCTGCTAGCTGCCAGCTGGGGAACCTTTTTTTGTGAGACCAACTCCTCTGTACCTTTCACTGCACACCAAGTGCAGTGGGTGTTCTGCATGACACCACAACGGTGTTCGAGGAAGCCCGGCTATGACTGCGTTACACTACCAAACCAGGCCAACGCAGGGCGGGAGATTTTAGTCATTCAACAATGCTGCTGAATGGGGAGAGGAGAGATTAAAAGTCATAACCCTTGGCTCTCCTCAGGATCGACCACAGTACCTGGGCAGAACGGCCTGGATGAAGGTCTGCACAAAGCCAAAGTATAGAATTTCATTGCCTTTGTCGGCTCATGTCATTTCTTTAATTAATGTCACTTTCTCTGGTTTAATATCAGAGCAAGTGACAAGAGTGCTTCTGGATGAATTGTGTTTTCCGAGGCCTGTATGGCACACTCCCCTGCAGTCTGACAGAGGGACGTGCCAGTTTTACTTGGCAGTTACAGTGCACCAGCTTTAGTTTTAGTAGTTTAATTTGTGGCAGTTATATGTTTTGAATACGTTGAAGTATTCACAACGGTCTCATGGAATCTGTTCCATAGATAAAGTTTACACAGTGAAAAAGCAAAAGCAAGGGTTATAATGCGATTAGCAAAGCTGCTCCTGGCCACAGCTGGCCTTACAGGCATGCCTGTAAATTCAAGAGTATTTAGAAGATACAAGTTAGGCGACCACAAGGAGGATGCCCTCTCTTTCTGGTGTGGGGACAGTTCTGTGGTGAGTGTGAGACAATCATAAGGAATATGATGTTTACAACTCAATTTTATGCAAAATCCATTATTCAAGAAGCAAAGTTTATATACATGATAGACATGCAAGGAAACGAAAGTAAGAACAGGAAGTTTAGCTGCTTATGTATTAAGTTGATCCTAACATTTCCGTAACCTACGATTTTATTGATTAAAAAAAAAAAAAAAAAAATCAGAACGACTTCTGCACGGAGGGGAATGGATGCGGGTTTTTCTTTTGGACTGTTAGCGATCTTTCTGTTTCAGGTCGGAGCCCTCTGAAGATTTTCGATTTGGAGTTTTCCCTTCATCTCCTCCTCCGCGCAGGTCTGTGAAGCTCGTGGCGAGAAGAGCTACCACCGCGGAGTTCTTCTAAACTTCGCCTGCCCTTTCTAAATTTAGGGTCCTTTGCTGCAGCGCGCTGCAGATCTGGCTTTGATTGCACCTGGCTCCGCTGGAGAACAGAAATATTCATCTTTGCTGAACGCACGCTGCTTAAGTGCTGGAGGGACTTGCGGGGGAGTCACTCTCCTCGGCAACTTCATTACAATACTAAGTGGCAATTCTCACTCACCAAAGACAGAATTTTGCCTGACACCACCACAGGAGTTCCTGTTTGACTTTCAAAATTAATCAACCTCTAAGCTGGAGTGGAAATGGCATGTCCTTTAACCTTAAGCACAAAAAGCTCTCAACAGACTGCAGTTTTGATATCCCTGGATGGGAGTTTGGGCCCCTGATACTTAAACTTGATTCGCATACTGGGTTTCTGGCATGCCGTTGCCCATACCCATCTGCTAGCCTGGCACAGCGCCCATTCAGAAGGTGTGATGCCAGTTTCAATAGGGCATAGGTGCCAATCAAAGATGGGTTTGGAGGGGCAGCATGCAGAACGCAGCAAAAGTCAGTTCTTCTGCCAGGAGATCCTCCTGTTAGCATCAAATGCCAATGAAGGGCCACATGCTTCATTGCCTGGGATCACACTGCATCTGTAGATGTTTCTGGCCTTCACCGGCTATCTTTCTACAAAACCATTTCCCTGGGCTGGAGATGCTAAGGGAAGCTTGGCCTGCCGGGCTGTCATCTGGAAAGAAGCAGTATACCTCTCAAACAACTGTCTTGAAACAATTGCTGAGGTTTCCATCTCGTCTCCTAAACTAGTCTTTGACACAGAGCAACTGTGCAGTGTTCAGGAAAAACACAGTGCATGTGAGAGGGATGGAAAAGGCCAACACACTGACGCATAATTGCAAATCTGAGCATGGAAGCAACGTAAACCTCACGCGGACCTCTGTGTCGCTAACTGTGGGAACCGCCGTGATCCCAGGCGCTAGTTTCTAGTGAAGTCTCGCTCCGCGGTTTAAAGTTTCTGAGATGCTCTTCTGACTTGTTTCATATACATGGATACCCCTGGGTCTTAAACGAAGGAATGCACCTCATGCTATTTATTCCTCTCCGCCCCTCTCTACAGAGGCAGAAGCTAAAACACTTCAGAAGCAAGAGTCCATCCATATTTCATAAGGAAGCCAGAAGCTCTCCAACACAGAGAATTCTTTTATTGTGTGGCAACAGAGGTGAGCTCATTTCATAAGGAAGAAACTCCCCACAGCAGTGAGCTGCAAATTAAAAAAGGAAGGAAGGAAAGAAAGAAAGAAAGAGAAGAAGACAAGCTTTCACCACTGCAAAAGCAGGAAGATGGCAACAGTGCAATGAAGGGACAAAATACATAAACGTGGGGCAGAATCAGAAAGCTTATGAACTGTCCAGAGAGGCAAGGGTCTGGTAGTTAAAACTGCTGAAAATGAAGAAGCTGATAGGGAAATGAACAGCACTACCTGGCATACACTAAAAGTGAGCATCCGATTAAAGGCACGTGAAAAATTTTAAACACATCTGCTATAAATGTTTACTTACCTGTAGGCCTAACACATCTAATAAATAAATTAATAGTTAATTTTTAAAAAGTAAACTCCTCTTTTGAATTTACGTATCTGCCTATGCCTTCACTGGAAAATAGTTTATGGTATATATAACATTGTAGCTACTATAATCTCTAAAATAAAATACTCTTTTTTTCTACTATCATCATTTTCACAAGACTAACAGCCGTCTCTTGAAAAACATTGGAAAAATAACATTTAACAGTGCTATTACTGTTATAACTGGACTCCCTGAATGTTACTCTGCATTCCTTAAAAATTAATCAACTACCACCAACTAAATAATAAACCAAACAAAAACACAAAACATTCTTCTATTCCTTTAAGTAGAAATATTTCCTCATCAGTAAATAAAATTAAATTTGATTACTTCCAAAAACTGCCCCCCCAAACTTTCTTCTGTTTCTGAAGAACAAAGGATAATGTAACAACAATAATGAAAATCTCCAAAAGTTACTCAACTAAGTCTAAACAATAATCCACGAATAATGATCCATAAGATTAAAACACCGTGGCCAATTTTAGTTATAACATGTTACTCTTTGTAAAAGACAATTATATCAGAGCCGGGCGTGGTGGCACACGCCTTTAATCCCAGCACTCGGGAGGCAGAGGCAGGCGGATCGCTGTGAGTTCGAGGCCAGCCTGGTCTACAAAGTGAGTCCAGGACAGCCAAGGCTACACAGAGAAACCCTGTCTCGAAAAACCAAAAAAAAAAAAAAAAGACAATTATATCAATTCATTGTCAATAACGTATTTGCATAATTTTTTAGAGAAGTGGTTCTCAATCTATGGGGGGGGGGGTCAAATCTTTCACAGGACTCACCTAAGACCATTGGAGAACAGATTTGCATTATGATTCATAACTGGCAAAATTACAGTTATGAAGCAGCAAAAGAATACAATTTTATGGCTGGGGTCACCACAGCACGATGAAGTGCACCACTGTTTTAAAGGAGTGCATGAGAGTTACCTTGAGCAGGTCTCTTTGTGTCTAATAGGGTTCACCTGTGACTGCCCACTGGGTTAAGGGTGGCATCTATAGTGACAGCAGAGAACACAGCAGACTCACTGTGTGGGCTCAGTGCCACAGTCTCAGGCACAGTCCCTCCAACAACAAACATTAAAGAGATGTCATGAACCATCTAACCTAGAGCTTTTCTTTTTCTGCGTTTTCATTACATTTTGGTGCCCAGTTTCTCATATCTAAAGCAAACAGGTAGCCGTCGAAACAGAACCACTCACCAGGCGTTAAAGGGGCAGCCTCTGTGCTCTTAGTTTTACCAGTAACGAAATCGACCACAATTCAAGGCAGAAGGAACACCAAATCCTTCCAGTGAAGGGAGGCCTCTCCCTAACGCATCACACACAGCACTGGGTATATAGAATGGGAGATTCCAAATCAATTCTACTTATTAGCTGCTTACTAGGTTCCAAACTCTAAAACAACTCATTTAATCTTTGCAATTAGTCTTATGAGGTAGAGATAGCTTGGTCCGTCAGTCAGTGACATCATGGCAAGTCAAGCTCCAACTCAGATTTCCCCAGCACCTGAGCTTCGGCCCCTCTTGCGCAGGCTCCCTTTGGGTTAGGGTGGCTTCCATGCTGTATGCTGCATTAAAGGGAATTGAAACCTTCAGTTCTCTCTTTCCCTGGAGTTTTAGAAACTTTTTTGCTCACTTGGTACTAAAACGACGGCGGCGACTTTCTCACACCCTAACCAGTTTCTTTTCCTCCTTCCCAGCCGCTTTCATATTCAAAGAGAGAGCTCAGACTTTGTTCTTGTATTCAGACTTTTCTCTTCCCTCTTAAGACTGTGGCTAAGAATGCTTCAGGCACAGTAGCTCTCCAAGTCAAGAGTAAACAGGGAACTTCTCTGCCCCCTCCCCCTTTGCTCAAGTTGCTGATTACCAACAGGCCTGGGCTATTGATGTCAAAGCTAGAAGACAGTTGTACAATGCACAATGAGCCACACAGCAGCTGCTTTCCTCTCAGCCTTGGGCCGCAGACACTGCTAAGTGTCTGTCAAAGCAGTGTGTCTGGGAATAATACCTGGGACGGGCATGGTTATTTAAGAAAATCTCGAATTTAAGTGCTTTGTAATCTATATGCACAACATGAAGAGAACTGTGCACAACCGCCAACAGCAGGAGCTTCTCCAATATCTCCTACTTATGGCTTTGGAAATAATCTGTGAAAACTAACACTAACAGAGTTAAGCTGATTATGTGATTCACCATGCCCATTGATAGAACAATAAAGCACTGTCCTATAATTCTGAAGAAGGGAGCCTTTCTTTTTCTCTCAAAGTTACTGCTTATTAAAAGGCTCTGTCCCACGAGTAGTTGCTAGTATCTGCCTTGCCAGCGTTCAGTTTCTAAAAGTCAGATGGTGGAGGGATGCCACCCAACACAATGCATCTTAAAACGTGCTGTAAAACAAAGTTTATTTGGATAACAAGAAAAAAGAAAAGTAAAAGTCATGCGACTTGCACTTAGAAAGGTCTGCACTTGAAAAGGCCAGGGCTGGGAGAGTTGTCCTTCATGACCAGAGGCAAACCAAGGCTGTGATGTGCACACTCAGATTCATAAACCACGCATATGAATGCAATATTGTCATTCCGCCTATACCTGAATTCAAATAAACACAAATAAGTATTTACACTTTAAGAAGTATGTAAAGATATCCATTTTAAGGAGTAAGACCATTGGAGTCAAAGTTTTTCTCCAGTTCTTTGAAATTATTCAAGTAATTCAAAAGTTAGAAAAGTAAATATGAGGCAGGCCATGGTTCCAATGCCACAGTTACGTTATCAATAATTTATTCAACTGAGGTTCTGACCTATTGTCAAGCCAGAATAGCAGCCATCTTACTCACTGCCACAAAAAAAGAGTTCAGAGAGTACTTAGGAATGCCACTCCTCTGTGCTCCAAGCACTCACTAGCCACTAGTCTGCACGGCTTAGGAGTCAGGCAGGTCACAAGGATCTTGACACTTGAAGCTCTCTAGATTTAGAAGAGTTCACTCAGATGTAAAGCAGCTCACAATCTTTATTTATTTATTTTCTATTTTTATTTAATTTATTTCTTTGTTTTTGTTTTTTGTTTTTGTTTTTTTTGAGACAGGGTTTTTCTGTGTGTAGCCCTGGTTGTCCTGAACTCACTGTGTAGACCACGTAGGCCTAGAACTCAGTGATCTGCCTGCCTCTGCCTCCCAAAGGCTGGGATTAAAGGCATGCACCACCACAACCAGCTATTTCACTATTTTTATATGAACAAGCTAAAATGAATTCATTTGGATATATTAAAACTGAACAGTGCATACTAGTAAAATGAATGTCACTTGCTTCTCTTAACTTTCTTAATGTGTTTCTTGGAAGTTTTAAAATTGTGTCAGTGACTCACAATATGTTTCTATTGAAAAGTGTCTCCTGCCCATTTTGTTTTGTTCTGTGTTGATATAGACTCTAGAGATGTAACCCTGTCTGGTCTTCTATTCAGAGTAGAAGCTCCCCAAAGGCTGGAGAGCTGGGGGCCGCATGGCTGAGGGGCCACACAGCAACACTGTTGACTTAGGAAGCTCCTCTTTATAGAGGTTTTTTTTTTTGTCCTGATTTCATTTTCCCAATTATATTAGGCACAGGTGATAGGTAGACAATAGATTATTTATTCAATGCCTTTCATTCACTGCAAACTATAGCCAGGTATAGTAGTTTATACCTGTAGTCCCAGAATGGAGGGGAAGGAACAGGAGGGTCCACAGTTCAAGGCTAGCCTCAGCTATTTGAGTCTGTCTCAAAATAGAGGAACACAAAAGGTAAGATATCTAGATTAAGATCTTAATCATTCATGATTCAGAAACATGTTTGTTTGACAAGGAACCCAGAATTCCCCCAAAAGAGATCCAGTTTTGGTTTATTTGTTTTGAGAGTTTGAGGATATTTTTGGTCAAGCAACTTGGGGAGGAGAGAGGGGCTGGGTAAAGGAGGTTGTTTTCTTTTTCTTTTTCTTTTTCTTTTTCTTTTTCTTTTCTCCCCCTTGTTTGTTTGTTTTGTGTGGTTTTTTCTCTTGGGTTGTTTGATTGTTTGTTCTGAGGTATGGTATTACTAAATAGCCCTGGTTGGCCTGGAATTTAGGCCAAGGTGACCTTTCAAATGCTGAGATTACAGGAAGGAGCCAACATGCCCAACCCCTGAAGACATCTACAACAGAAACAGATGTAGGTTTAAAGGGTGAATAAGTGTATATAAGAGAATCATACATTGTATTTTTTGTTTGGGGTGGGAGGTGCTGAAAGTCATGGTACCCAAGATCTTGCATGAAGTACCCTCCAATCCCTGGGTCTTCCTTTCTAATCACCATTAGTTTATTTATCAAACCAATCACCTTGCCCATCCCAGCACAGCACTAAGATAGTCCTCAAAGCCAGGTGTGGTGGCGCACGCCTTTAATCCCAGCACTCCAGAGGCAGAGGCAGGCGGATCGCTGTGAGGTCAAGGCCAGCCTGGTCTACAAAGTGAGTCCAGGATAGCCAAGGCTACACAGAGAAATCCTGTCTCAGAAAACAAAAGCAAACAAACAAAAAAAGATAGTCCTTAATGGTCTCTCTAAATTCAGTGTAATTTCTAAATATTTAAATGCAATGTAGAGGTGCACCAAAGCACAGTTCCCTGCCTACCACAGAGCACAGAAGGAAATCTGAGCATCTGCTTTGTCAGTTTTGCCCAGAACAACAGAACTAGTAAACGTCTGTCTCACAAGAGAAGCTCCGTCTCTCCTGCAATAGATGATTTCTGTCACTATAGTCAGGGAATATCCAGGCCCTAGTCCTTTCTAGATCACAGGGGTGAGAAGTCCAGCTCAGCAGGAAAAGGCGCTTTCTCCCAAAAGTCTGACCACCTGGCTGGCATCCCAGAACCCACATAGAGGTAAAACAAGGTTGTTGCCCCCTGACCTCCGCAGGTGCCCTGGGATGCGTCTTACACATATCATACGCAAAATATAGTAAATATTTTTAAAGCATCAGAAAGTATTTACATGTATAGAGTTGTTGTTTATGATATGTATATATATCTCATATATATCAATGGTTTCGTATATATATATATATAAACCAGTATATATAATATGTATATTATATATACATATATATATATATATATGGTTCCAGGAAAACAAGTTCTCAAAAAGAAAAGTCATATTCTGTCTGGCAGATCATAGAATTATGCTTTGAAAAGACTTCTACAAGCTACTGGGGGGAAAACATGAACAACAGGGAATGTGTTACGTCAGTTACAGCTTGAACCTAATGTATAGTACTAAACATTAACTATCTTCAAATTACTTTAAAAAAAAATCTATGAATTCTGTTATTTCCGTTAGCTCTTAAAATACCATTGTTACCATAGTTACAGTGATTGCAGACATAATTACATTTGGCGCTTTCGTCATACTTTACCTAAGTATATCAGTCCGAACCCTCCAGAGCCAATCATCTTGCCCAGAGCCCACTGGTTTCCTTCCACATCACCCAGAACTTTGCCTTCTGGCAGTGGAACCGGAAGCTGGTATTTCTCTTTTCTTCTTGGTGCCATCACATCTGTTGGCAGAGGGAGGAGGTAAACAGTGAAAACTCTAGCACTGAAACTCATTTCTCCCAAAGTCTTTCCCAGAACTAAGATTAAGATTCTGAAGACAATTCCAACTGGAGAAGCTGTCCACCATATTCAAGCTAGAAATTCAGATACTCTGAAATCTAAGAGTCACTGGCATATATGTAATTTATGTGACATATATTTGTTGGGGCTAAAGAGCTGGCAGGTGGTTAAGAGCGGCCAATACTTTTGCAGAGGACCTGGATTCGGTTCCCAGCAGCCACAACAGCTCATAGACTCTGTAACTCCAGCTCCTGGGGCCTGATGCATTTGACCTCTTCCACTGGCACCTGCACTCACATGCACATGCACACACACACACACAATTCCTAAAAAATTTAAAATCTATTAAAAATAAAAAATATCTATGGTGTTTCATTTAAAGCAATACTTCAAAAATACGTTTTGGGGGGTCTATTAATACTTAGCAACACTACAGAATAGACCTTAAGAAACTAGGTCACTGGCTAGTTCAGGTTATTTCGGGCTTTCTGACCCTCCCTCTTACCCCCTCCCATCAATATGAAAAATAGCTTTGCCTTAGAGATTACAGCTGTGTGGATAACAAGGATCCTATGATCCTTGAGAAGGGCATATAACTTTAATTAATTAATTATTATTACATACATATTAGCAAATCACTAATGAGGACTTTTTTTTAGGTTGACCAAGAAGGTGCCCATTAATAAACATCAGAGTAAGTAAATGCTTGGAACTAAACACGAAGTAACCATGGTCCTCTTAGTATTTCTAAAGAAAAATAAACAAAACCGGGAAATTTTGCTTTTGTTTGGTTTCTATTGCCGTGATAAATACCACTGGCTAAAAGCAATTTGGGATTATTCCATTCTGTAGTTTATGGTCCACCCGGAAGGGGAGTCAGGGCAGGAGCTCACAGCAGGAATTCCAGGCAGGTCCTGAAGCGGTGGGCTTACTCTCGGTCTGAATGGCTCAGCCTGTTTGGCTGTGTTACACAAACCAGGACCACCCGTCCCGAGGGCCACTGCTCATTGAGGGCTGAGCCTTCTTCCAACAGATCTACATCTGCTTGTGGGTCAATCTAATGGGGGCATTCTGCTACTTGAAGTTCCCACTTCCTAGACGAGCCTGGGTGGTGACAAGTTAACAGCTACAAAAATATCTAAATAGGACAAATGCTTTGTGAAAATTAGCACACTCCCCCCCCCCCCCCTTTTTCCCCTCCCTCTCTCTCTCCCTACAGCTTCCCACCGTCGCTTAAGTAGAATTTTCCCTTCTTCCCTTACTGAATGAGCCCAGGGCAGCCGAAAATCCAC
The DNA here is from genome assembly GCF_903995435.1 of Acomys russatus. Lineage (NCBI taxonomy): Eukaryota > Metazoa > Chordata > Mammalia > Rodentia > Muridae > Acomys > Acomys russatus. The sequence goes on along the minus strand of NC_067158.1, from coordinate 4,094,366 downwards.
TCCGGCCTGCACACCGCCCTAAGCAGAGCGGGAAATCCAAACCGGGAACAACTAGGGCAACCGAACTGAAGCAGGATGTGTTTCACCGGGCTCCCTTAACCGGGTAGTAGTCGTGGCCCACGCGAAAGGGGCTGGCTAAAAACTTCCTGGTCTTCCTAAAGAAACTTCTGAGTGGGACAACTAAAAAGACAAGTGAAGTTTCTTCCGGATCCTTGGTGGCACCGGGGTGACGCTCGCAGACCCCTCCTTCCCAGCGGGAGCGGCGGCCCCATCCGCTGTACGCCAGTCCCGGGGTACGCCATCTCCCAGTCATGCCAGTCCCGGGGTACACCAGCTCCCGGGTACGCCAGTCCCGGGGTACACCAGCTCCTGGCATGCCAGTCCCGGGGTACGCCATCTCCCGGGCACGCCTGTCCACCACCACCCTACCCTCCCCGGCACGCCAGCCTCCGAGCACGCTGGTCCCGGGTGTGCAGAAGCGCCCGGCCTGGTTTCTAAGGCAGGTGGGGCCCGGGCTGGGGCTGAGCCTGGGCCTTCACCGGAACCTCGGAGCTGGGCCGAGGGAAGACTGACCTGCCGCCCTCGTCCCCGCGCTGCCGGTGTTCCTGGCCAGGCGGGGCCAAGGCCTCACGGCAGGGCGGGACGCGCCAGGCACCTCCCAGGGGCAGGGCGACCTTCCCGGCAGCCTCCCTGCAGCCGAGGCCTGGGAGCCTGACCCGGGCCGCCCGGGGTACAGTGTAGGTGGAAGGGAGGAACTGAGAATGTGGCTGAGACTCTCTAAGCACCTGAGCCCCCCACTGTCTCTGAAGGGCCGGCAGACTTAGTATGGGGTGGAGTAACCAGGGCTGGCGCTTAAATCGGTAAGAACTTTAGCTGTCCCGTACCAATCCTGAGCACCAGGCGATTGCAAGTTGACCTAGCCATTACCAGCAGACCCACCTAGTCCCCTGGGGCCTGGGCTGCTGTGAGTAGGAGGGCCTGTTTCTGGGTATGACACTTTCAGGCAAGTGTCTGCGGTAGGCCAAGTTCTGCCGTTTATTAATTGGATGGTGTTTAAAACACTGTTTACTTAGTAAATTTCTACCTTCCCATCTGTAAAATGGAAAAGGTTAGTTATTGGGTTTAAAGGTTACCATGACAACTGAGAGAAATATGTTAAGTAATTTCCGAATTCTTTAAGGGTGTACAGTGAGTTTATGTTTTCGAGTAAGCAAAACAAATCCTCATAAAACAAGTATTTAAATAATACTTAAGTTTCTTACCTAGAACCTGTCAATAGTTGCCCAGATGCAAACACTGAAAGGAAAACTTATGTTCTCTTTGTGTAGAGCTAAAGTTATGTTTTAAGTTTAAATTACTCTGCATAAGAGATCTATAAAACAAAAATACCTCTAGCTTGTAAGCCCCACTTGCCCATGAGCAGGAAACTTCTAGGGATGCTGGGAACTGCTGTTCAGGTAAGATAGCAAGCCATGTGTTTTCCCTTCCGTGAACAAGCTTGCTTGCTCCAACTGCAAGCAACAGGGTGTGCTTGGTCACACACATAGGCCAGATGTACATAGGCAGAAATTATGTCAGGGTATATGCGCGCCCCTGATTCGAGGAAGGCAGGAAGTACATAGCCTTGTGTGCTTTGCTTTCCTACGCCTCTGACTAATGTGATTTGCAGCCATACTCTGGAAATCTGGAGTATGGACCTGGCCAGTGTCCGTCATTCTGGCCAGTAGTTAATAAAGTTTGTTTCAAATTTGGCTCAAAAGTTGTGGAAGTGGTCTATTGTTGCCTTGTGGGATTAACCTCTCTTTCCTACATTTGATGAAGTAAGGAAATGGAACTTTTATCAAACTCCAAAAATGGAAGATGTGAAACTATTTCTTTTTTTGTTTTTGTTTTGTTTTGTTTTAGTTTTTCGAGACAGGGTTTCTCTATGTGTATGCCGGCTGTCCTGGACTCGCTCTGTAGACCAGGCTGGCCTCGAACTCACAGAGATCCGCCTGCCTCTGCCTCCCAAGTGCTGGGATTAAAGGCGTGCGCCTCCCCGCCCGGCTGAGACTATTTCTTAAAAGAACTAGATGGTATAGCTATAAAACATTTTTAAAACACATTTTGGAGACAGGAGTGTAGCTTCGTTGGTAGTGTTTGTCTGGCCTGTAAAAAATTCTCAACAAAAGCTCCATGGTACAGGCCTCGGGAACCCTCTCAGCACTTGGGAGGAGGAAACACAAGAGCTGAAGGAAGTTTCTGTCAGAGAGCCTCTGTCACCCAAGGCAGGGATGACAAGACCAGAGACAAGTGGGTCACTGAAGTGCATTGAACCAGCACCCTTGCCTTAGAGATGAATCTCCAGCGAGTGATCCTGTCTCAAAAAGTAAAGTTGAAGAGGAAACTTGGGGCTCCACATGCACCAGCTCTGGCATGTACACACACACACACACACACACACACACACACACACATACACATGCACACACATGAACGTACACACTACTAGTAAGATATCCATTGCTGGAAATGATGTAGAGGAAATAGAGCTTTCTTATACTGCTGATCCAGACACATTGGAAAACAATTTGTCAGGCTCTGGTTTAGCATCTCCCATTTTATCCATACGAAGTAGATTCCAGGATCCCAGGAGATATCTGAAACCACAGATGGAGCCAAACCTTACATAGTCTGTGATTGTTTTATCCTGTAAGGTCATTTGTGAGACAAGATAAATTTTATTTTCCTTATCAAGAATTCAATCTATAAATTAGACATAGTCAGAGGTTAGGCATAACTAGATGGGCACTTGTAACAATCCATCGAGGGGGACAGTTATGTGGATATGAGTGTATTAATACAAGGCCCTTGCTGTGATAAAACACCACAACCAAAGGCAACTTAAGGAAGAGGTGCTTTATGTTTGTTCATGGTTCCATTGGGTTAAGAGGCTATGATTTTAGGACAAGGGCCATAAGCAGCAGCTACGGTCGCTGGAACAGGAAGTGAGAGCACACATCTTGATCCACAAGCACAAAGCAAAGAACAGAGCCTGCTTCCAGTGACATAGTATGTCTAGGAAGGTGGTGACAACTAACACCCACCCCCCTTGCAAATAGTACCACCTACTGGACACCTACGCATGCTGGGACATGACACTAGGCTATATTTAAGGATCATTTGAAAATAAACTGTAACACCACAAGAGTCAATCTGAGAACCCCTACAGGTACTAAATGGCTGACACAGGTAGTGTATACAAAGTGAATATGTGTGACAAAAGGATGGGCAAAGCTCCAGTTGTAACAGAAAAAGTGTCTATCACACAACTCAGGAAGTCGTGTGCAACTTTTAAACTTATGAATTATTTCATTTGGGAATTTTCTAATTTATCTTACAGGATCATGATGGCTGACCCAACTAACTGACACCTTCTGAAGTGAAATAAACTACTAGTGTAACACAAAGTGTGTGACCCCCCCACACGCGAGCTCTTAGACATTTCTTCAAGGAAATCGGTACTGAAGGGATAGCTCAGGGTTAAGAGCACATATTGGTTTTGCAGATGACCCAAGTTCTCAGTACCCGTGTTGGGCAGCTCACAACCACCTATCTCCAACTTCAATGACTCAGAGTCCCTTTTTTTTTATCTCCATGAACACTGCACTCACAGCTTCACACACTCACACATAGATAGATATACACTGAGAAACACATAATTTATAATAAAAATAAGTGCTTTGAAAAAGAGAAGGGTAGTCCTATACCAGCAAAGGTTGTAGGTACAAATGTTGATTAGCCCCTGAGTCCATACAAGCCCCAAACTAGAATCAAATTCCTACTAATTAGTGCATGGTAAAGTACAAGCAATATAGACCTTATATAATAACATATCACCCCGCAGCAAAGGGAACAAAACTGGCAATACACGCATCAACCTGGATGGACCTAGCAAGTCTTCTGCCGCATAAACAGAAGCAGGCGTGAGTGGGGCCACATTGGAGTGTTCCGGTTAGGTGAAATTGCCAAAATGTGAGTTGAGAAGATTCAGGCAGAGATAGGAGCCTTACGGATGGATGGAACTGTTTTGAGTTGTGCTCGCATAACTACAACTGTGCCAAAATCTTAACTCTACACTTAAAACTGATGAATTATGAAACTGATGTAGAAGAAAAGAATGTGAGACGAGCAAGATGGGAAGAGCCTGCACCCTGGACGCCATTATTGAAGTACGAGGTCAGCTTTCCCACCAGCAGCATTTCCATTCCCCCCTCAAGCCGGCACTGGGTCTGATGTGTTAAACCTTGAGTTTATATTCCTTGCAGCCAAAGTCTTCCTAGCATTCCAATAGAGTTGCAAGTTTCTTAGATGTTAATGACTTTCAACTTGTACTAAATACAAATGGGAACAGTAGTGCAGGTAAACCTACACTCAGAACATTTTCCAAGTGTTAGGATTTAATGTAGAATTTTATGATTCAGAGCATATTGCTGCGTGTATGCTTCAAGATGGAAACTGACAGAATATAGGAATACAAATTTTGGAACTAGTGAAAGAATATCTTCTCAGTGAATGTGATGAGAAACAAGAAAGAAAGGAATTTATACAGGAAAGCATTGAAGTCTGAGTCATCAGGAAAAGAGATTAGGAAAATTAGGATTTGAAACAAAGCTATTTTGATAGCTCTTACAAGCTATGAATGATTTGACATCAACACTTAAAAATGCTTTCTTGGTTGTGTGCCAAGTCTTAAGTTTGGTGACTGTTCTATTTTCTAGAGGGCCAATATTGTAAAAAAAAAAAAAAAAAAAAAAAAAAAAAAAAAAAAAATGGTTATACCAGTTCAAAGGAATAAGGAAAATCCCAACATTTAGTGAGTAATCTTTACAAGGCCAAGATCACTTTAAAAATCAATTAAGGTGTTACAGTTGTTGCACAGGCAAAATATTTTATTAAAAAACAATCTTTGTTATTTAGGAGACTACTTCATTGAAAATACTCTGCCTGCCAAAGAGCTAGGTTTCGTTTTATAAAATCAGAAAGGTCTCTTACAACTCCTAAGCCCCCAATCCATGGAGAGCGAAGGAATTAGTGATATAGACATTTTGAAAACAATACAGTTTAAGTAATTAGAAGTCAAGCCTGTCAGAAATTTAACCCGATTGGACATCTATGTCATTTGATATCTTTGCATAGGAGGTGCTATGGTTGGCATAAAACGTCTCTAAGGTTCATGTAGTGAAAGCTTGGTCCCTCATTTTTGGGACTTTTGAGAAATAATCGGAGCAATGAACTGTGAACTTTGATAATGCATTAATTCATTGATGAGTTCATCCTCAAATGAATTATTAGAAGGTTGTGCCTAGTTGGAGAAAATAGGTCATGAAGAGCCTGCCTTTCTGTTTGTTTTTAAGATTATTTGATATGTATACAGTGTTCTGCCAGCATGTGTGCCTGAATGCCAGAAGAGGGCACCAAATCACACTATAAATGGTAGTGAGGCATCATGTGGTTGCTGGGAATTGATCTCAGGACCTCTGGAAGAAGAGGCCAGTGCTCTTAACTGCTGACTCTACAAGACTTGCCTTTCACATTTTGGCTCTTGTCAATTTAAAGTCCCTTCAAGTCACCATGAACACATACAAACTTACCACATTTTAACTTTACACATTTTCTGCTATTCTAAAATGTAGATGGATCCTACTTCAATAATTTTCTTTTGGATGAATATTTAGTTATTTTCAACTTCATTGCAAATCTTGAAAGCAGGAGTTTTACAGCATGTCACCAGCACCTATAGTAGTAGTTGCATATTTGGCAGGTGCTAGAAAACTAAGCAGAGAAAACACAGACAAACAGGAGAAAGAACTTATGCCGCCTTGCTGTTGTAAGTTTTTTCTTTATTTTTACCTACATAAGATCTAAGAGAAAAGAAGTTGAAAGAAAGAAAGAAAGAAAGAAAGAAAGAGAGAGAGAAAGAAAGAAAGAAAATAACTGGATAAACAAAGTCCTAAGACTCCTAGGTACAGCAAATTATGGAAAGTAACTAGGAAATGTGCAGTCGCTATATGCTAATCAGTATGGCTTGTTATAAAACAAAAAAATATCTTTTCTTGTTAGATTACTTATTTTACTTCATGTCTAGGAATGCTTTGCCTGTGTGTGCACATGGGCACCATGTGCACACCTGATGCAGCAGAAGTCAAAAGACAGCGTTGGATCCCCTGGAACAGAAGTTATGTGTGACTATGAGTCACCATGTGGATGCTGAGAAGTGAACTAGGAGCAAGAACTGTTCTTAACCAATGAACCATCTCTTCAACCTCCAAAGATATATATATATATATATATATATATATATATATATATATATATATATATATATATATATATTAGCTGAAGAAAGAAAACTTCACACACAAATGTATGTTGACTTTCCATAGGGAAAAATCTACCTTGCTTTTACGCAGAAAGGGTTGGGGAGTTAGCGAGGGCTTATACACTGTTGTTCTGCATCAGGCGGGAGCCTGGGCTTTCTCAGGTACTCTCTCTAGAAGCTCTGACCCCATAGAGCATGAAACCAGAAGCGCACACACTGGGGCAGAAAAGGGTGAAGCACAGGGCCAAAGGAGCTCAGGGATCCAAAACCTGAGCCAGGTGGTAACAGAGGCCTGGCCCTAGCACTGTGGTGGGCAAAGTGGTGATAGAAAGATGGCAGCAGTGATCCATGCTGACACTCCTGTGAATGTTAGAAACTCCTGGAGTTGGCAGCACATGGCTGACTGGACGGCAGCCAAGCCCAGGGGAATCCAGTGATGAATTCTTCGAGGTCAAAGGGAGCCTTTCCTTCCACAGAATAAATAACAAGTATCAGATGATCTTTGATGAAACAGATGATGCTGGCCCATTCATTTTATGTTTATGTGAAACAGGGACTTATAAATCTTGGGCAGTGGGAGGAGTCTTAACGGTAAATGTGTTCGATTCGCTGGGGCTAGGGGTACCAGAGATACCTGACTTACATGTAACAACATAGCTCTATCATAAGAGGGGAAAAAGGCGGTACTTAATTATCCTATGGGTGGGGGAAGAACTCCAGATATGATTAAAGGTCATTGGTTGAAAGTCAAGACACCAAGACATCTCATTAGCATAAGGTAGATGTTTTCAGGAATCCCCAGGTGGACACTGAACAGGTTTTGTATCAGGAAAGGGTTGGACCTGTAATCTCCCTGAGGGCTATGTGACTCTCCTTAGAGGATCTGGCGTTTCCCAGATCTGGAGGAGAGGGAACCCATCTTCTTATACAGAGCTCAGAGGCTACCAGGAGATACCGGACTTTGACCTTAAAAGCAGGATCCCACACTACATCTGCTCCTCATCAACTGTGTTCAGCTCATAATAACCTTCATGCCCAAGTGGTTTATTTTGAGGTGTCGTAGTCTGCTTCCCAATTGGTCTATAGTATAAGAGGTAAAACAGCCTTTAGAGAAAAGGACTCTGAATGGTTTCAATTTAGCAGTTTGTCTGTCTTACTTTTATGTTATGATATAAAATACACTGACAAAGACAAGAAAGGAGGGAGGGAGAGAGGGAGAGAGGGAAGGAAGGAAGGAAGGAAGGAAGGAAGGAAGGAAGGAAGGAAGGAAGGAAAGAAGAGAAAGAGTTCCTTGTGATTCACAGCTCCTGGGCACAGCAAGTCATGTGGGGAGGTAATGGCAGAAGGTGTAGGAGGCAGTTGTTCATTTCATATCCACAGGTGGGAAGAAGATGAAAATGAGTGCTGGTGTTCAGCCAGCTTTAACATTTTTGTGCAGGCCACGACTCAAACCCAGATTATGGTGGGAGTGTTTCTCTCTCAAATTATTCAATTGAGACAATCCTTCACAGGCATACTCAGAGCCTAATCTAATCTAGACAACCCTCACAGGTAAGATCTAAGGCTTGCCTTCTGGGTGGCTTCAGATCCTGCCAAGCTGGTAATCAATAAAAGCCATCAAGGGGCCCCTCCATTCGCCTGGTTTGTCCAGTGACTGTTTATAGCATCCGTCTTTTCTAGCCCGAGGCCCAGGTTTTCTTTTCTTCTTGTTGTTTTTCATTAGTTCTCACCACAGGGAGCCTTTGGACTTGCTGGGCTCTTAAGATTCTTTGTATCTTTGTCCTGAGGAACAGCATGTATCACTAAAGAAGGGGAGAGGAGTCCTGATGACCTAGACAAGACAGGCCAGGGAGAATATGGCGATGAGTTACAACAGAGAAGCTGTCATTTTGTAGTCTGATTTCCCTTCCTCAATTTTCTCTTCCTCTTTTTTTCATAAAATAAAGCTTTGTTATAAAAAAGATATTGATAACAACAGCAAAAAACATGCAGTAAATAATTCAACTCTTTTTTAAAATTTAATTTAATTTGTTCGCTTGTTTGTTTTCCAAGACAGGGTTTCTCTGTGTAGCCGTGCCTGTCCTGGACTCACTTTGTAGACCACGCTAACCTCAAACTCACAGGGATCTGCATGCCTCTGCCTCCCTGAGTGCTGGGATTATAGTCATGTACCACTATGTCTGGCTTAACTCACCTTTTTTAATGCTGAGAATACCCTTCAGTAGGAAAATAGTGGTTTATCCCTTTTAAACGCACATTCTGAAACATGTAGTTTGATCAGTCTTCTCCAATAAATATCTTTTATTCTTTAAATTTCATGTTTTGTACATGCAAATAGTTTTGAAGCAATAGTCAAAATTATTTGTGCTTTCTCTCTGCCACCATATAAACACATAATATAAACAGAACCTATCAGGGATCAAGTTTTATCCTTAGGCTCTGCAGACTTTGCACTCAGGTTATCTGAATTAAAATAATAAGGATGCTAGGTCCCTGTTAAGAAATCTGATAACATCAGACACTTTGCAATTAAATAAAATATAAGTCCAGAGTCTCAGTGCTGTGATTCTTGCTTTAAGTACTTGACAGTGTCATGTAGCCAATGTGTAACAATTGTAAAGTGAAGTTATACGTAGTTTTAATCATTATAGCATTCTTCTGGATACCACTACATATAGCATGGAGTAGCCTGTCAATTGGATCAGGAAGGGTAACATTAATAGTGTGTAAACCCCGAGCCTCAGAAATAACAGACAGGTGCTGAGCTACATTCCTTTTTGATGATGGAAACGCTATAATACATGCAAATTGTTTGTATTTCCTTGATTTGTTTCACATATTTCTTCCCTGTGTAAGTTTATATAATTTTATTTTTATGGACCTAAAAAAGAGTGTAGAAAATGCACACAATCTCGATACTGACCAACCTGGGTGCGTTGGCTAGTGTTGTGTCAACCTGATACATAAACTAGAGTTATCTGAGAGGAGGGAACCTCAACTGAGAAAATGCCTCCAGAAGACCAGGCTGCAGCCAAGCCTGTAGGGCATGTTCTTGGTGATTGATGCAGGAGTATCCAGACCATTATAGGTGCTGCCATCACCGGGCTGGCGGTCCTGGCTTCTAGGTGGCACACGCCTTTAATCCCAGCACTCAAGAGGCAGAGGCAGGCAGATTGCTGTGAGTTCGAGGATCATCTAGTCTACACAGGGAGTCTAGAACAGCCAAGGCTACACAGAGAAACTTTGTGTAAAAAAAAAAAAAAAAAAGAAAGAAAGAAAGAAAGAAAGAAAAGAAAAAAGAAAAAGATGAAAGAAAACAGGCTAAGCAAGCCATGAGGAGCAAGCTGGTAAAAAGCATTCCTCCAAGGCCTCTGCACCAGATCCTGTCTCTTATTTGTGGTCCCTTCCTGGTTTCTTTCAGTGATGAACTACAGTGTGGATGTGTAAGCCCAATAAACCCTCTCCTCCCCAACTTGCTTTTTGGTCATGTGCTTCATCATAGCAATAGAAACCTTAAGAAATGAGATATAGAATAGACCAATGAGAGTAGAGTAATAACTTTGTTTAGATCTTACAAGTGTTTCACTTACAATGACAGCAAATTTTAAGAGCATTATCTATACACAGTGAAATTAATGGTATGCTTGTGCTAATTACTTGTATGTTGTTGTGACCAGAATACCTAACCAAACCAAGATTCACTAGTTTTGGTTCATGAATTCAGAGTTTAGTCCATCAGGACAAAGAGGTGTGGAAAAGCTTCCCAGTTCACATCATGGTGGCCAGGAAGAATTAAGTGCCTGGCTTTCTTGTTTGCTTCCTTTCCTGGCTCTGGGGCCCTCAGCCATGGGATGATGCCACTTATATTCAGGTGGTTCTTTCCTCCTCAGTTAATACACACCCCCACCGGACCCCCACATACACTCCAAGGTATACCTTATCACCCCTTAGGTGGCTCTAAAGCTCTTCAAGTTGAGATGAAGATTAGCCATTTCATGCACATAGTCTTTTACCACATTTTTAATAAAAAGAAAGGATAATTTAGTACTATGTGGAATGCAGATAGTTTATAATATTATATTAGTTTCAAAAATAAAGTCCTCAATATACTCTCTTTGCTTCATGAAAAAGACTATACAATGTTGGTCACATACTCCCTTCTATTTATCACATATATTTGGTTGAAAAAAAGTATGTAATTGGTAAAAAATCAAGAAGCAATTGTATACAATTAAGAATACATGTGTTTATCTCAGTTGTGGAAAAACAAGTTTTGTGTCTCAGGCCAATAATGACAGTAGTCATTTTATTCAAGGGGATTTAATAGAACAGTTAAAGGACAGTGTACAAAGTCCTTGTACTGGATGATGGTTATAACTAGTAATGGAGAGTCTTCCTTCCAAAACCCTTCTTTAGTGATAATTTTCATAATTATACATGTTTATTACACAGTGACCTCATTTTATACCTGAATATTTACCCACACTTGTGGTTGGGCTTCATCTGATACTTCTGGAATTTACCTGGGGAAGGAAGGAATAACAGTGAAGTAAAAAAAAAAAAAAAAAAAAAAATCTATGCTAGCAACAGTAAATAATATGAATATTGTCCATTCACAAGAAACTTTAAGTCATTTTGCTGAAAGTGCTTCACAAATAATAATACTGAAGAAAGACAAAGAAGACCTTTGTTAAACATGCTCTTTATAAGAGTCACAAACCCAGAAGTCAATACAGAAAATGTCAATCAAGGAATGCCATGATACCAGGAGGTTAGGTGGTGTTATAGCTACAGGACAGCCAGGGGTGTCTCATCTCCAGCGGCACAAACATAAACAGTGATCAAGACATTTGGAGGATGAATGCTACGTGGTCTCATGAGTGACACGCTGGTACAATTGAGACTTATTTCTCATGTCAAGAGAGCGCTATCTTGCACTGGCAATATCTAATGTAACTTGCTCAGAGATTTCTGAAGGAATAACTATAGTTTTTGTTGTTTGTTTTCTGGTTGGTTGGTTGGCTTTCTGGGTTTTGTGCGCTGAGTTGACGAATGAGGAACAAAGATAAAAGATGGTTTCCTGTTCTGAGATTGAGTTGGGTTGATAGAACAGAAGATGAGGTAAGATGTACAGAAATGGCCAGAAGAGCCACTCAGGCAGTCCAGATCCATTCCTTCACTCAAAACATTCCTGAGTCTGGTATCTACAAAAGATGTGGCTTCTACCTTTTTAAAACTTGAGTTGTAAGGAGGAAGAGCTATTAGGTTATCACTGAGAGAGTTTAAGGATTAACTAACTTAAACAGCAGGCTGGGGCAAAGGAAACTTTGAGGGAGTGTAGCTAAAGTGGGGTCTGAATATCTAAGTTGTTAGAAAACAGAAAAGGGAAAGAGGGGATTTGTGCAAAGGTCCCGAGGGAGGAAAAAAGGATGCTAGTGTGTTGGGGACAGCACACAACAGTGCTGAGGAGTAATACCAGACAGCACAACAAAGCAAGAAAAGGACATTTCCCAGTCCAATGATTTTTAGCTTCATTAAGTTAGTCTTCCTCAAGCAAGAAGATGACAATTCCTGATTATTCTAGCTAGTGAGCAATTAGAGTTCCCAATTATTGTTGGCAATACTTAGGAAAAATTGGAAGTGTTGGCCCGGGTGGGCACGGGGCCACATGGGACTCAAAAGATGAGGTCCTCCATGCATTTTGAAGAGGATGATTGTGTTCCAGAGCTACACAGAAATGTTCATCCCCCAAGAGTGGCCTGATTGGGAGGAAACACTTAGCACAATGTATTAGAAATACCCAAGCTGAGATCACTCAAGATGGCGTTGATCACACACTGTGTCTAATCCGTGGAACAGCAGTGACTGCACAGCCACCAAAGGACCTTGCTGAGAGCTCCAAAACACAGTACTGGTCCACTTGCCACCTGCTTGATGGCCCACAAGATCTAGTACTCACTGGAGTAAGAGGTCATGCAGGCCTTGACAGCCAGCAACAATCTGGTGAATTGAACGGGAGCAGGAGAGCTGACCCTGAGGACACAAGAACAGGAGAGCTGGCCCTAAGGATGAGGGGGCAGTTGAGCCAGCCCTGGGGACACGGGAGCCAGAGAGCTGTCCCTGCCCTGAAGACACAAGAACTGGAGAGCTGGTTTTGCTCTGAGGACAGGGAGCAGGAGAACTAGTCCTGCCCCAAGGACATGGGAGCGGGAGAGCAGGCCCTCCCCTGAGATCACAGGAGCAGGCCCTGATCCAGGGCTCTGAATCAACCTCACCCCAACATCTACCTCATGTATGACCTGCTGGAACACATGAAGGGGCCAGGCCTACAGATTCAAAGATTAAGAATCTCCTTGACACAAGGCAACAATGGGATATCTGACAGCAGTCCCAGTGAGGATCCGGTAACGTTAGTGTAGGCCTCCAACCAGACCCATGACTCGTAGCAATGAACATTTGAAAGTAAAGATATGTGAATAAAAGGCTATACTGTGTAATAGAGTACAGATTCTGTGACAAGATTTTTTGTTTGTCTGTTTCTTTTATTTTACTTGGGGGAGGAGAGGGATTTTGGTACATGACATGCAAATAATAGACATTCAATAAAAGTAAAAAAAAAAAAAAGAAGAAAGAAAGAAAGAAAAAGAAAACAAAACTGGAAGTGTTTACCTTGAATCCCAAGGGACTTGGGAACAAATTAATTATTTATATTGACACTGGGTTCTTCTAATTCCAGATTCAGGAGTTGTTCTGGAATCCTTGAAATTTGGAAACATCATAATTTCACCAGTGTATTTTTCCTTTGTATAGACTTGACCTACACAGGATAGATTTTAGTAGGAAATCACACCAAGTTACCCCCCAAACCATCTATATTTCTATTTGGTCTTAAAACAAGACTAAGGAACAGAGCCTGCATATTTCTAGTATCCAGGACCAGACTGAAGACCTATCAGAGAAAAAGAATTTTTGTAGAGGACCAAACAGAGATGTGTTGCCACTTATATGGAAATGCCCTAAAATTTAGAGACCGTTTTTCCCAGAAAAGTTAAAACTTTTTTCACTTAAAAATAAATTTATTACAATAAAGCAAAACTATTCTTAAAAATTTTTTTGATTTGTATCAATTTATATGTTTTGATAGCTTTACATATGAAGCTAAAACTAGCACCATTCATGTTCTATTACTCGCACAGTTTGGGGGATAAAAATGAAATTTCAGTAGCTCCAAGATCGGATCCATTTCCAAAGTGTTCCCAGCTCTTAGAGGCAACCCATGTTTCTTGGCTTACAGCCTCATCCATCTTTAAAGGCAGCAGTGTGCCATACTCAGCTTTTCTCTGCCTCTCATGGCCCTGCTACCTTCTCACAGAAAATGCTTGTGGTCACCTACGGCCCAGCCAGCCAGCCAGCCAGCCAGAATTGGCACTTCAGGCCAAGATCCTGATGTAATGGCACTGTGACGTCACTTTTGGAAGTAAGATAGAAAGTGCTTCGGGAAGATAGTCTACATTTTAATTCAAAACTGAATGTCACACAATTAGTTTTGTGAATTTAAGCTCCAGGTAGATAAAAAGCCCAACATGTATTACAGATGGCCAAATGACTCAATGGTCTGATTGTGGAGACTTAAAATGTTGCAGACGATGGCTAAAATCTCTTGTGCTGTTTTTTTTAGTCCCATTGAAAGCCGTTCATTGCCCACCTGACTCTGTGTCTGGCCTGACATCCTGCTGCCTACCAAACCCTTAAACTGTATTCCTAGCAAGCCGCTAGCTTCCACCAACCCAAAAGCTAATGCCAACAGAAAGCATCCTAAGAAAGGGTTCCCAACTTTGCTGTAGCCCACACACCCGATGTTCCCACGAATGTATTTTAAAGGTGTCTTCACTTATAACTTACTTTGTTCTGTCATTATACACTTTCATGAAGCATTGCCACATTGGGACACGGTATCTCCAGTAGCCCAGATCTCTGTTCCTGGGCCACAATCACTCATATTTGGCTTCAGAAGAAACTTTTACTCCCTTTGAAGTGAGAGTCATAGTTGAGACTTATCTGGAAAATCAAAATCAATTATTTAGAAGCCAAACATGTAAAATTATTTTTTAATTGGAAAGGAAGAATGACAGCCACATCTCCAAAACTAAGTGGGCCCGACTCCTTTTTGTTACGAATGAAAGAAGGAAAGGAGTGCCGACCACAGAACTGTGAACGCAGTGATGGCACTTAAGAATTGCAAACACAGTCAAGTTATCCTTATGCATGAAAGCAAAAGTGGAGATATTTTCAAATATGTAAATGTCAGAACACATATGCTATAGAGCGAATGTTTGTGTCCCCCCCAGATTCATATGTTAAATCCTAACATCCAATGTGATGATATTTGCGAAGCAGGTTCACTGCGCACTGGTTCCCAGCTTATCTACGTCTGGTGAGACAGAACACCCACACACATAACAAGTTACACGAAGCAGATTTACTACTTACACACACAGGCAGCAAGGGAGAACAGAAGCCTAGGATTCCTTGAGAGCAGCTTTCCAGCTCAGCAAAGCTGCCTGGGCCAGAGGGAGGATTGAAGGCACATGCTTTACTTGCCCGCATCTGAGGGTCTCCCCGAAGAAGCTCATCCAGGCTGTTAGAACCCAGAGGTACACAGTATGCTAGGTTAACTCACCCAGAAGAGATATCCTGTTTGGGGCAAGGGAAGCAGGAGTAAACCCTATGCTATACTCACCTGCTCTCTGCATCTTAAGATACATTCCTAGAACTTTCTACAATCGCCTTCCTTCTCCGTCCTTCTTTCTTGTCCTCGGCTCTCCCCATTTCTGTCTCATTTCTTTCTTGTGCTGGGGCATGGAAGGCTGAGTAGACACTTCACTATGAAGATATACCCAGCTGTTGACAGTTATCTTTGAGAATTAAAAGGAAGAGAAACTGGAGACTGGTCTACAGGTGACCACTAAGAGAACTGTTTTGTAGTTTTTAAAAGTACATGGTGGCACACACACCTGTAATCCCAGCACTCAGGAGGCAGAGGCAGGCAGATAATTGTGAGTTTGAGGCCAGCCAGGTCTACAACATGAGTCCAGGACAGCCAAGGCTACACAGAATATCCTTGTCTTTGAAAAAAGGAAAAGAAGGAAGGAAGGAAGGAGGGAAGGAAGAAAGAAAGGAAGAAAGGAAAGAAGAAAGGAAACTCTGAGAAGTGATCAGGATACAAGAGCTTATAAATGAATGTTTTATAAATGGGATGGTTTCCTTATGAAAGACCCTACGAACCCTGACTGTAATATGATCACAGTAACTTGCAGTGAAGAGGCTTCTGTTAGCTAAACACATTGAAAGAACATTTCCCTGTAGATTTAAAAACAATTTGAACTTCATGAGTTCCCAAAGCATGAAGGGGGTGAGGGGGGCGAAGGAGAAAGAGAAGGAAAAGGAGAAGGAGAAGGAGAAGGAGAAGGAGAAGAAGAAGAAGAAGAAGAAGAAGAAGAAGAGAAGAAGAAGAAGAGAAGAGAAGAAGAAGAAGAAGAAGAAGAAGAAGAAGAAGAAGAAGAAGAAGAAGAAGAGGAAGAGGAAGAAGAAGAGGAGGAGAGAAGAGAGGAACAATGTTAGAGAAAGGAAGAGAGATGAGTCAGAGGGATGGCTGGATGCAGGATGCAGGATGCTGGATGGTGGCCAGGTCACTGTGAGACAGGTTGTAACTGGACAAGGAGTCACTGAAGAATGAAACGGCTACTATCATCTAAGGCTTGAGATGCTGTAATTTCAGCTGCTCTTCTCCCTACCTTCCTCTTCCTCCAGCCTTTGTCCAGAGGTAGTCACAAGCACTTAAGGCCATGAAGCTCTTGACAAACTGGAGGAAGGCCTTTGAATCAACTGTCCTTATATCTAGGGAGAGTAGGAAGTGCTGAGTGCTCAGGTGCGCTGCACAGGTGCACGTGAATTTGGGACATTACAGCTGCTAGAAAGCAGTGATAAGGGCCTCTTAATAAAAGCAAATAGTTGCATTACATATCACTTCAAAACATACCTGATTTTTTTCTTGTTCTGTCTTCCCAATGTAATTTTCCCTCCATTTCTGCTGGTGAGATTGACTCAGAGGGAGTGGTGACATTAGTATACATGCTCTTGGTTTTCTTATTTCCTAAAGTTCATCACTTCCATCGCAACTCTTTTTGTTTTCTCATTTTTTAAAAACGTGTTCAGGTACTTTGCCCACATGTATGTCTGTGCACCTTGTGTGTATAGTGCCTGAGGGGAGCGGAAGAAAATACCAGATCCCCCAAGACTGGAGTTACAGTTGATAGTGAGCTGCCATTGGGTGCTGGGAATCAAGAGCGGGTCCTCTGGAAGATGAGCCAGTGTTCTCAACTACTGAAGTACTAGAGTCTCAGCTCGATGACACCACACCATCCTGCAGTTCCTTGCTGTCCTGTGCTAGTTGGTGGGCTTCTGTGCATCTGAGCCCAGAGTGCACGCACGTTGTCACATAAGTAAGGCCAGCTCACCTGGCTAACTCATCAGAGCTCAGAACCTAAGTGGCCATTCTAAACAACAAGAAGATCTTAATACTTTCAGAGAGACAGGACAGGCAGTATGCACCTGCCTTGGTGAGGCATCATGATTAATTTAATATGGCCACTGGAAGAGATAGCTAAGAAAACAGCAGAGCAAAATCATGCAAATCCTGACAGTTAACAGTGCTGTTTTTGATCAAAGCCAAGCTAGTTAGTTTTGCTTTTAAATGTAATGGAAGTTTCTTGGCAAATATGGAATCCTAAAGCTGGGCATAGAGTTTTAGCTGGTAGGCTGCTTGCCTAGAGTGTGAAGACCTTGGCTCTTCCCCAGCACTGTATAACTAGGCATGAGAGTGCACGCCCACGATCTCAGAATTTGAGAGGCAAAGGTAGAAGAATGAGAAGTGCAAAGGCAGCTATGGGTACATATACAGTGAGTTTGAGGTCGGCTAGGGGCACATGAGACCTGAGAGTTTTAAAGCGTTGAAACTTATATCTACTTAGATGGATTTAAAGCTACACGGTCCCATCTAAGCAATGACAGAGAGAGGTTAATTAGAAACTGCCAGAGTTACAGTTCAGGAAACAATGTGAGGAGACCAATTTAAGGTAGAGACAAATGATGGAAGCCGGCCAAACAGGAAGAAGACGCTGTAGATAGAAGAAAATGTGAGACGCAAGTTATGTTGATGTCTTCATGGCTAGGGACATGTCTGTCATTTTTCTCTCTTATTTGCTTTGTAATAGGAATATAGAATAGCTAATCAGTTTCTACTGAGCTTTTTAGACTTTTCAAAGAATTTATCAAGGAAATAAAGCAAAAACAAACAAACAAACAAACCCTACTTTAAATAGAAATTATTGGACCAAATTAGATTTCAGTTTGATTTCTCACCTTTCATAATTTCTAGGGGTATTTTCTGGAGAGATGAAACTTGCTAAGTGTTTTAATATAAGTGTCAGAAATGTAAAAATTCAGGAACTATTCTATCAGATGACTCTGCAGTAGAAACTGTCTCCTTTCTTTATCTTCCAACCCTTGGTGATGAACTGGAAATGATATGACTTATTGTCACTTCTAAGTGTTACCTCTTTCTGGGAGCCTCGGATCACAAAGCACCCAGGGAGTAGCAGCAGAAGCTCCAAGATTAAAAACAGGCTCCCCTGCTCTGGCTCCTAAAAATAGCTGCCCAGTCCAAATGCAGTATTCAGACGTGCGCCATCTAGATTAAAGGCTGAGATTTAGGGATTGTTTGAGCCCTACTCAATAATAGCAGATAATCACGGTCTTTCTTACTAAGGAACACTTGACATAAAAACCTTGCGCACAGCATTTCTTCTCTACTAGACAGATGAAGAGGGCATTGCCTGTCCCAGCCCCTAAAGCAGTTGTTTAAGACCATCTGATTGCCTGGCCTGGAATCACACAAATACAAGCGAGTTTGTGTTCAGAAGGAGACGTTTCCTTGCTTGTAATGCCACTGTTTCTGCTTTCTTATTTTTGGTCCCCCTGCCATGTCTGATCATCACTCTTTTAGAGATCTTGTAGATGGATTCAGTATTGTTTTCCTAGTGTAAAACCCTTGGAATGAATTTGTGTCAATATCTCTCTATCCGTACTAGGGTCAAAATTTATATGCATTTACTCATATGTACAAGGAAGTAATTTTATGTAGTTGACAGAGTCAAATAAAATAGTAAAATATGTGATTTCCTGTGACTCTGTATAGACTCCACTTCCACATGTGGCTGATAAATTCATCAACCCTTCCTATGAATTGCCTTAGTAATACTGTAATGACATGTACAAAAAAAAAAAAGGGGGGGGGATGTTTGATAGGTAGCAGAACCCTGTGTTCTGTTGCTTAAGAAGCTTCTTTCTATAGAAACCTTTCCTGTCACCATTCTTGATGCTTTTCTCCACAGTGATTTATTTTAAGTACCTGTGGGAATGTTCGGATGACCATGAATTAGGGAGAAAGAGATTTGATCATTGCATCATGCTCTGAAGTCTCACTGGGCTCCGACGGGACGTTCCTCGTGCTGGTCGTCACTGAACATGCTTTGTCAGCATCTTCAATTCTGTAGCATGATAGGATGGAAAAGCTCACACGTCAAAGCAGAAAATTGCTAATAGACTAAGAAATCTTTAGTCTGCATGAAATGATGTAGCTATTTAACTTCTCGTTGCTTCTTTAAATAAATTTTTAAATTAAAATTATAATGCTGTTTTGCTAAAAAAAAAAAAAAACACTAAAACATGTACACTCATATATCTTCAGTAGTCAGCAACGATTTCCTTTTGACATCAGCCTATAACAAGAACAAAGTTTTTAAATGACCATGTATTTCATTACAGTCAATACAGTCTATACACAAACCATAACTACATTCATTCTTCCGAAATGCTCCTATGCCAATGTGAAAAGTCCATTCATGACCTCCACATGTTATTGGAGCCTGCTGGCTTCCCAAGCTTGTGTATTTGAAGAAAGAGTTATTGTAGATCTAGAGTCATACTACCTTTCCTTAGCTAAACATATGGGGTGTTTTCATATCATGGAAATTAATATGATAAACATAAACTGTACATAGACTAGTATTTTCCTCATGCATCTCATTAGCCACCCTTGCTGGTAGATAACAGTTATTCTAATAAGCTCAGCATTCCAAAGGCTCTCTGTTATAGTCCCAGAAGAGAGTGCATCACGGGCAGCTTCCGCTTTGTGCATCTCTTTGATGAAATGAAACAAGACGGAGAACACTGAAGGACAGAAGTCTCAAAGCAGTTGGTGTGTGAAAAACTTTCCATAGAGTCACATTTTACTTTGCTTACATATTTTTAGAAAACACTAAATAATATATGTGGCGTGCTCACCTGTGCTGGAATCAGAAGGACCATGACAGACTGATGGATATCTTGTATATTATATAAATTCAACAGAAAGGACCAGGGACTTATGAACAAGGGGTCCCAAGTGGAAGGGCTTGTTGGAACTTCCAGCCTGATGGAGCTTGTGATGTGCAAAGTCAGGCAGCATATACCCTGTGTCCCTAGAAGCATTTATTATTATTTTTTTCTAGAGGCTACCCTTTGGTGGTAGCCTGTCTTAGATAAACTGAGCAAGCCTTGAAAGGCATTCAGGTAAAGCATTCCAAGTCAGATGGACATTTTAAATCCAGCTTGTGCCTTCTGGAAATGCTTAGCCTTGATCACCTATACACCACTTCGATTTGATCATAGATTGCTGCTATGTGCGTCCTACTTTATGACTTGGTGGGGCCAATAACACGCAGCTCAAGATGGCTGGCTCAGGTGGCATGGAAACTAGTGAGTCCATTGTCAAACACTCAGGTTTTCCTAAGGCCCAATAAGCAGGCCAACAGCTGTCTCTCAAAAGAGGAATAGTTGTCTGCAGATGATGGTAGAGCCATGCTCCAAAATCCCCAAAGTCTCTTCTGTGGTCCACCAACAGGGGCCTGACAGAGGCTCCAAACAGCATCTGTGCCTACCACAGACACCTCAAGTATCATTGGGTCTGCTGGCTCACATGGTCCAAGTGGTAGGACAGCCTGTACAGGAGTGTAGTCCTGTTGAAGAGCCTTCTCCTCTTCCAGGCCCCACACAAAGCTAGCAGTTTTCTAAGTCACTTGGTATATAGGACGAAGTAACACACCCAAGCAAGAAATGTGCTGTCTCTGGAATCCAAATAGGCCTACTAAAATATTCTGCTTCTTTCTTGGTGGTGGGAGGGGCCAGGTGCAATTATAACTTATCCTTCACCTTTGAAGGAATTTATCTGCACGCACACACCACTAAACCTCTAAGAATTTCACTAAGGTGGACGGCCCTTGTATTTTGGTTGGATATATTTCCCATACTCTGATGATGAGTTCAAAGTGAATGCTGTCCTCTGGTCACTTGGTCCAATCAGCACACTGTCATCAATCGAGCGTACTGGTGTGATATTTCATGGAAGAAACAGACAATCAAGATGTCTTGATGCAGAATTAATATATTCTTGAGGTAAAACTGTAAAGGTATACTGCTGGCCTTGCCAACTGAAAGCAAAGTGTTTCTGGTGATCGTTATGGACAGGCACCAAGAAAAAAGGAATTTGATATATCAATAGCTGCATACCGTGTTCCAGGAGATGTGTTAACCTGCCCAAGTAAGAACATCACACCTGGTAGACCAGCTGCAATCTCAGTCAGTACCTGACTGAGTTTTTGATAGTCAGTTGTCATTCTCCATGATCCATCTGTCTTCTGCATTGGCCAGACAGGGGAGTCAAAGGGAGATATGGTGGAAATGAGCACTCCTGCGTCCTTCAAGTCCTTGATGGTGGCGCTCATTTTTGCAATTCCTCCAGGGATGAGATATTGTTTTGAGTCACTATTTCCCCTGGCAGAGGCAACTTTTGAGGCTTCCATTTAGCCTTTCCAACCATAACAGGCTTGACTCTGCAGGACAGGGAACCCATGTGAGAAATCTGCCAACTTCTCAGTCTATCTATTTCTGGGACTGGGAAAATAACTACAGGATGAGTTCAGGGACACAATGGACATACTGTGACTTCAGCCAAAACTCTATTAATCATCTGTCATCTATAAGCCCCTACTTTAACTAGAAGGTCACAGTGTTTTGAGGGATCTCCTAGAATCAGTGTTAATTCAGGACCAACATCTAAGAGCCCCTCAAAAGTCTGATTGCTTCCTTTTCCCCAGTGTACAGTTACCCTTGTATAAGGCCAGAGGTCCCTCTGGGAAAGGACTGGAGAAAGACAACAGTAACTCTTAGGTATTTTATCAAGGTCTTCCTTCCTCAGGGGAACCTGCCTGTCCCTTCACTCAATGTTTTCTGGGTTTGTAAGCTGACTGTAGTCTGCAAATTGATTTACAGGCAGAGATTCCCTTTTGCCATGATCCAATGTAGCCTTTCATTCATTTGTTTGAGGATGCTGCTGCTTATGTGAATCAAACATAAATTCAGTAGGCTTCTTACCTATGTCATGCCTGAAAATGCCATGATTGATTATCCAGTACCCAAGGTCCATACGAATCATGTCCTTACAAGGTTCACTTTGCTGTGCTGACCATTAGGTCAGGCCATTATGGACACTGCTTTGTCTATGCTGCCCATTGCAATAACCAAGATGGCTTTGCCTTGGACAGTTCAGTGCTGCCACTGGCCCAATTAAACCCATTGCATTTAATTCATCCAGTGAGCAGTAGCATCTCCAACCCTAAGGCACGGCACAGGGAAAATAGTGACAACAAAGCTCTCCAAGTGTGCGGCTGCCCCTCTCACTATTTTGTGTCTTATAAGATCAGAGAAGAACATGTCTCTAGGCCTTCCCACTATGGGGGTGTAGGATATGCACAGTGTGCCCACTCTGACATTGCAATACCTGAACCTTAAAACCCCTTCATCAATACTAAGCCAAGGGATACCAGGCATCTTCAATGCCTTTACAGTAGGACATCTTTTGACAAATGCTTCAGACAATCATTAAAACAAAATTTTAACACTTTTTTTTAAAAAATTGTGTGAGTTCCCATATTAAGTCTAGAATGTCTACTCAGAGGGCCCCTATCAATAAACTCAGTCTGATCCAGTTTTATGTTCATTCCACCATTATCCTTTACCCTTAAAAGCCAATTCCACACATAGTTCCAGACTTCTGCTTAAATGAATTAGCAAACTCATTGAGCTCTTTAGTAGTGTAGCATACCTCCTCATTGACTGCACTTTCTACCTCTGCTCTAGGAGCCTGCTTTACTTAAGTCTGCCTATAGGTCTCTAGGCAAGTGTTGGTGGGCACTGAGGGACATCAGTGTTGTCTATCCTGGCATCTCTTTTAGGGAAAGTCACTGCTGGCTTAGCAGACAATGAGGGATTAATTTCCTCAGCTGAAGTTGGAAAAGGGCAGCATTTCAGTCGGTGGGGCTGAGAGTAGAGAGACTACTTTCTCAGGCAAGAAAACCCCTTGTGAATTTGAGTGTTCGAAGTCCTCAGCTTCAATAGGGCCCTCCCACACACCCTTATCCGAAGTTACAAGATCCCATTCTATACCAGTCAATGCCCTTAACTTTAATGGCCAATACCCTCCAAGGCTGGGACTTGAATTTTTGCTGTAATTCAGCCAAATTTACAATGAAGGCTTTGGTTTGATTTTCCCCAACTTGAGCTCTGTGGCTTCTGGAAATAAGATTCTCTTCCAGGGCACACTTAGAAACCTTTACACTGTTTATGTGCATCTGGAGCAGGTAAATTTCATCACTAAGTTCACTGTGGTCCTTGATTGTATTCTGAGATGCTATAAATTGGTTAATTTTTTCATAAATCTCATTCCTATCTTCTGTCAATTTATCCAGAGATGCTAAAAGCAATTGACTAGCATCATAATTTTCATCATTTTTTCCCACAAGCTGTCAAAAGTTTTATATACAGAGTTTAAAGGAAATCCATTGCCACTCACAACTGATCAATCAAAATAATCAAATGCATTAATTTCCTTAAGTGTGTAATACAGTTCGCAGAAAGGGGCTTTCAGTACTCTCTGAGCTCCCAGGAGAGGCCTCTGTAACTGTAGTCTTTGTAAATTGCAAAGTTTATTTCAAACATTTAAAAGTTCATCCTTACATTGTTCTAGAACCACTTCTGGTACCAAAATCTGTATGAGGATTCTCTAGAGTAACATAGCTTATAGAATCTGTCTGTCTGTCTGTCTATCTATCTATCTATCTATCTATCATCTATCTATCATCTCTCTCTGTCTCTGTCTCTCTATCTATCATCTATCTATCTATCTATCTATCTATCTATCTATCTATCTATCATCTATCTATCATCTCTCTCTGTCTCTGTCTCTCTATCTATCTATCATCTATCTATCTATCTATCTATCTATCTATCTATGTATCATCTATCTATTATCTCTTTCTATCTATCTATCATCTATCTATCCATCTATCTATCTATCATCTATCTATCTATCTATCTATTTATCTATCATCTATCTATCTATCTATGTATCATCTATCTATTATCTCTCTCTATCTATCTATCATCTATCTATCTATCTATCTATTTATCTATCATCTATCTATCGCTAGCTCTGTATGTAAAAAGGGTTTATTAAAATGACGTAGAGGCTGTGATTCAGCTAATCCAAAAATGGCTACTTATGGACAGAAAGTTGAAGACTCCACAAGTTGTTCAGCCCATGAGGCTGGATGTCTCAGCCAGTGTTTAGTATACACTGAAATTGAAGGAATAGGCTCTAACACCAGTGAAGGAATGGACTTGCTAGTGAAGGCAAGAGCAAGCTGGCAAAAGGCTTCCTACTTCCACGTTCTTTTCTGTAGGCTTCCAGCAGAAGTCTCACACAGATTAGATCTAGACTAACGATCTGGACGAAAGGTATATCTGTCTATCTCACAAACCTGGATTAAAAGTGGATCTTTCCACCTCAAATTATGTGGAAATCTCTCAAAGGTGTGCTATTTATTTTTGGGTTTTAGTTAATTCCAAATGTAGTCAAGTTGACAACCAAAAATAGTCATCATTAGGAGTTTCTCCTACATGGAATAATATTGAAAGATATACATCTAAATTTACATTTATTATTTATTTATTTATTCTTTCTGTGTGTATAGTGTGTGCTGTGGGAGGGGGCAGTTGGGCACATGCCACAGAGTGCATGTGGAGGTCAGAGGACAACTTGTAGGAGTTGGTTCTTTCTTTGCACCATGTGGGTCTCAGGAATTGAGCTCATGTCATAGCACTTGGATGCAAGTATCTTTAGCCTGCTGAGCCATTTCATCAGCCAAGAATTATTGATCTATTAAATTTAAAGCCATATTACCAACAGAGGCTTTGGTGGAGCAAGTGCTTTAACAGTTCTTGCTGAATGACACAATGTCTCACACATCTTGTTAGTTTTTTTCGTGATTCTGCTTTTTAAGCCTGGCCTCTCTACCTTAACATTGAAAACGTTTGCTACCAAATTCTCAAACTGTTCATAAGTGTGGTCCCATCTCTAGTGATTACAGTTCCAACCCAAACCCATACTAATCCTGAGCTGCCTTTCTGTCTCTCCATTTCTGCACCATCATGAATTTACATATTCATCTGTAAGACTACAATGTCCTAGCAAACATTCTTGCTTTGGTAGTCTGCTTCTTTTGGTGTAAGCACCATTCTCTTCCAGGGGTCAATGCTAATTCTGCAAGGGTGAGCCTGTACAGTGCCAAATTGGCCTCTCTTGACAAATCTGACACTGCTAATACTTTTTACCTCTGAGCAACCCAGAAGCAGAACTCTTTATTCTTAATGGTGACCATTGCACATTAATCTAATGACTTCACAAACATGAAAGAAAGAGTGATTCTTTGGGAATTTAAATTTCCTCCATTTTTGCTTCCAAGTGATGATCATTTTATTGGCAAATATCTTATTTTAGTTTTTGGTTAGTGTCCTCAGGCAGAGTAGAGGCTGAAGTGCGTGTGTAATGTTTGATGCTTTAAATAGCCTTTCAGAATTTAATGTAAGCTGGACATGAAGGCCTAAAGTCAATCTCATCCAGGTGGGGGAAGGAAAGAGTGAGGCACAGAGAGAAGGAGTGAGGTAGTAGAGAAAGGAGGAGGGGAAAGTGAAGGGAGAGAGAGGGAGAGGTAGATGGAAACAGAGACAGAGAATGAGTTTTGAACCGATATGTTCATATGTTCACAGCAGTATTATTTACAGGCTCCAAAAAGCAGTACAAGAGTCTACCAACAGTTGACTTGAGACACAAGATGGAGTATCATATGTCTATGCTTATATTCATGATATAAAATATGTATGTACATAATTGTATTTAGCTTTAAAAAGGAAAAAAAAAACTACACATTTATTTATTTAATGTTATTGACAGGATCTCCTGTAAGTTCTTGCTACTCTTAAACTCACTATGTAGTTGAGGATGACTGTGAACTCTTGATCTTTCTGTCTCCACTTCCCAAATGTTGAGATTACAGATGTGTGCCATCCTGCTAGCTATGGGGAAGGAAATTCTGGCATACACAAGAGCATGGTTGAGCCTAGAGGACAATATGATGCTATGTGCTCTGACCAAGTCATTAAAGGGCAAACATTGTCTGGTTTGGCTTCCTTGAGATACCCAGAGCAGTTGAAATTCACAGTCAGGAGAACAAGAGGACAGTAGCTGCAGAGGCCTGGGAGAATGAAGAATGAAGGGTTCTTGGTTGGTGGGCACAGAGTTACAGCATAAGAAGATGGATGTTTTCTGGAGACACATTGGTGGCAATGCTGTGGTGTAGCACACACAAAGGCACATAATGTCATAATATGGAGCACTTTAAAATCATAGATTTTTAGGTATTTATAGTTTGCTGCAGTAATTTTTTCCATTTTTCCATTATTTGCATTATAATGTAAACTTACTTCTTAAAAACTTTATTTTTATCATTCTAAATAATGTATACATGTATGTTTGTGGCCTGCAAATAAATTCAGGTGTCCACAGGGGTCAGAGATGTTGCCACTGGACAGACGCGGATACTGAGAATTGAACTTGCTTCTTCTGAAAAATCAGCAGACACTCTTAATCCTCAAGCTATTTCTCCACTCATTAGTGTGTGAGTTTGGCATCTCTCACTTGTTTTGAGATAATTCACAGTGCTTCTCCCAGACAATGAGATATTTTCACTTATTCTTTATGTGCTTATTATTTTTAAAAGAGCCTTCCTTGTTACTTACAGTGCTATGTAAATTTAATGTGTGAACATTTTCTACACTGAGGCACTTGAGATTTTGTACCGTCAGTTCTGGGCAAGCCAGTCCTCATCATTAAGTACTGAAGCACTTCATGCTCTTCAACTCTCAGACAGTTTCTAATGGTTTCCCAGAACTTCTCAAGTAATTACTTTTTTGGGTATCAAGGGACTTATAACAACCAAAGAGCATGTTGCTCATCTCAGTCATTGTCTGGGTGCACGACACCCATCCGAAAGGCACTGACACTATTTCGTGAGCCTGGCCTCATGAATGAGATCACATAATTGCAATAATTAGGAAACTCACCTCAGGATATTATCAAAATGACCCACCCAAATCCAAGTCCATATGGTTAGAAATAGCTAATGAGTCAGTTAATGTCCTATGTCCAGGAGTAATGGGTACTCAATATGGATTGCATGAAGGTATAATTTACCAACGTTCTGACTGATTAAGGGTTTCAAGTGGACATTTTGTAACTTATTAAATGTTTTAACTATTTTAAAACAAGCAAAAAAAAAAAAAAGAAGAACCAAGTAATTATTGAAAAGGGATGTGACCAGTGGCTTTCAGGCACACATTCTAGGATTACAACTCAATACAATATAAAATTAAGTGAAGACGCAGGCTTCAGCCACCACTGACATACACAATGTGAGCAGGCGTGGGAAACATGACTGATTGAGTCTTCTGCATAAGGAGAAAGAGGTAAATAAAATGTCAAACACAGAATCCACTGATTTGAGGTTGAAGTGGGGAAAAGAAGAGGTTATATTACAATGATTTTAAAAGAAGGGGCAAAGAAAGGAAAAGAAGGAGCCTCGCTTAGTACCCACAGATGTGTGAAGAAGATGTTTGCTGAATAATTAATATACTTCTTATTTAGTGTGTGGTTACACACTCAGATGAAATGTCACGGTACTTTGGACTAACCTCACGCTGTGTCTCCTCAGAGAGAAAGTAAGTATTCCAAATAAACATGTGATCCAGAATTAAGAAAAGAATCCCCGGATGCACTTTAACCTCTCATGGGGACTCTGCGACAAAGGGAATTACAGGGAAACAGAACTCAAAGGATTCTCATAAAGTGTGCTTTTCTATTGTTGTTAGATTTTAAAATAATTTTGTGAGGCGAGGGGGGGTTTGTATATGCTAAGGTAGAATTTAGCATTTTATTAAGACATACCACAAACAATCAAACCCAGCCATGTACCCTTAGCATTATCTGGGATTGTTTTCAATAAAAGAAGCAGAAGGTGAAGAGCAAAGCTCTTATAGATGTGCCTCTCAGGGTGTTTAAGTTCACCACTACTGCAGGGGCCTGGCTGATATGAAACCCACTGTGAGGTCTAATATTTTAAATATTTAAAGACTAGAGCCAGGTGTGGTGGCCCAGATGTGGTGGCCCAGGTATGGTGGCACACCTCTGTAACCTCAGGACTGAAGAGGCGGGGCAGAATGATCAGGAGCTCAGGACATCTTTGACTGCATAGGAAGCAGGTCAGCCTGTACTACATGCTACCCTGCCTCGAACTACAGAAGCAAACAAACAAAACACCAGGGTTTTAATGCATTTGTTTCCTTTACAATCCTATGCATTTCATCTTATTCATTGTTAAAATAACAAAAATTTATGGAGAATAGATCCAAGGCTCTTTCTGCCTGTTAAAGGGCTTTATGTACATTTTGCACTGTGCTGTGGCTTTGTTAAGGTCCGTGGCTTTTGTTCTAAACACTGGAGCTTTTAACTGTAGGTGTCTCAGAATTACTTCATATATTTATTTTATTAAAAATTCACATGAAATAAAAATGTTAAATTGCACAAAAGTATTTTACCACCACCTCTGCTTTCCAGAAGCAACCATGGTTTCTCATGAGCCATTCATAGATTCCCTACTTATGTGGATAATATATGCCAATTCCTATAAAATGTATAAATGTATACACATATGGTTACATAGGAAATCTATGTTGATGCCTTTAAAAATAATGATATACTTCATGCAATAATATGTACATTACATATAAGCACATAGAATAAAACTGTGACTTTTATAATTAAGGGCTTACTTAGTGTTTGGCTTAGCATTAACTGTCAAATTAAGACAGTCAAGAATCATGTGAAAAAAGGAGTTTTACTTGATCAATAGTTCTTATCGGGTTAGTCTGTAGGCATGTCTTGTGGGGGACTGTTGCGATTGATAACTGGTATAGAAAGGCCCAGCCCACCATGGGTGGTGTCATTCCTTGCCTGGGCAGGCAGGCCTGGCCTATATAAAGATGCTAGCTGAGACTGCTCAAGCCAGAGAGGGAGCCAGCAAGTATTGTTCTTCTGTAGTTTCTGATTCAAGCCCCTGTTGGGGTTCCTTCTCTGACTTCCCTCAGTAATGAACTTGTGACCTGGATATATAAGCCTAACCCTTTGAACAACAAAGATAGTTGTAAGGAAAGCAGAACTTTATACCTAAAACCTTTTATATATCAATATTCTTGTGTTCCTGTCTGTGTGATACCAATGTTAAACATTTTTCTTGTGTGACTGGTTATCATGGTAGCATCACTTAGTATTTAGTCCCACGAATTCTTTTATATGTAAAAATGTCTTAAGGGTACTATCATTACAAATTCAAAGAAGCCTTAATCACTGATTAATGTGAGTGAGTTTATATCCTAGAGAGATCAATTAAAGAGACATTGCAAATTTCATGTTAAAAGTACTGTTACAGATGTTGGGCATAGTTGTATATACCTATAACTTTAATACTAGGGAAGTCAAGGCAGGGAGATTCTGAGTTCAAGGCTAGTCTGGGCTATATATATAGTAAAACATTGTCTCAAACAAAGAAAACTAAACCAGTTAATGCCATAGTGGTGAGCATAAGCAGAGAATATAAGCCAAGTTTGATGATCAAAAAAAAAAAAAAAAAAATTCCAGAGAAAGAAAAATATCATCAAGAGAGGCACAGAAATGGTTTGGATGAGATGGGTGTGGACTGCAAAGTGGTGAGGTTCTGAAGCATCTCAGGCATGTGGCATAAACCACCAGAATAGGGAACTATCTGGCCTTTTGCAGCCTCATCACAGGAAGTATTTCTGGAGCACAAGGAGGGAGTGAAATGGTTCATCATAGACTTTAGAATGTCTTGGGAGAAAAGGCTCTGGCTATGCCTGTCGGGGATTATCTTGATTGTGTTAAGGTTGGAAGACATGCCCACTGTGGGCAGCACCGTTCCCTGGCTCAAATCCTGAACTGTACAACTGGCGAAAAGGAACACAGCAAAACCCATTTATCACTGATCCCTGTTCCTGACTGTGGCTATGATGTAGCCAGTTGCCTCAGGGTCCTCCTGCCTTGTCCTATGTCCCATGATGGTCTATACCCTAACCATAAACCAAAATAAACTCTTTGACCCTTAAATATGAAAAAAATTAAGACAAGGCATAAAAATGAAAAAATAGGTCCAATGAGATGGCTCAGGAAGTAAGGTGCTTGTATGCAAGAGAGTTTAATCTCTGGAGCTTTGTAAAGGTGGAAGGAAGGAACCAACGTACCACATGGTTCTTTGGCCTCCACATGTGGACTCTGGTACATGCATGCTCCCACATTTTGTCCAAACATACATAATAATAGCAATAGTGATAAATTGTTGTGAGTATTAACCAGATCATGTTTCTTATACAATATAAGCAATATCAAAGTTCAGAAATAACTTCTCCACATACGATATTTTTATCTAGTACATTGGATGAGTCAGATATATACTTAGTCAAGAGGTCATATTAATTTTTTGCGTGATTATCATAGATCTAAAAAGGTATACTTCTGGGCTTCTGGGTGGAGTAATTTCTCAGTGTACTTGAGGAGCTGGGTTCAATTTCTACTATAGTCAAAAATAAACAAAAGGAAGAGCAAAAAGAGTAAGGCACAGTTCAGTATTATGCTATACTTATAGAATGAAAATGGCTATTGGAATAAACTTTCATGAACATAATATCCTGGAAATTCCTCAATCTAAATTGAACTTCAAATATGCAGAACTCAAATATGTAACCCATAAACAGAATCTCTGAGTTAAAAGGCAAGATGAATCCAGAAACATATTTACTCTTATTCAGCATGAAAAGCCATGACTAATCTTGTGGTTTTAAAGCTTTCGTTTTCTTGAAAAAGAATTTATCTGATTAGGGGAACAAAGGAAACTAATGTGTGTGTGTGTGTGTGTGTGTGTGTGTGCAAAGAGTCAGAAAGGAGGTGATAGGGTATGGGGGTGTGAAATAGCTTTAAAGTACATTGTAGACTGGACTATAAATGTTTATATGTAAGCTACTACCATTTTTAAGTAATATATGCTGATAAAATTAAATATATAGGTCTTAGTATACAAAAAGATTGTGTGTGTGTGTATATATATATATATATATATATGTCATCTTTATTATGGTACCACATTTTTATGTTTTCATATAATTATCAAGTAACACATTAAATACTTTTGATCTGTTTAATGTGTTTGTTAGTTTATTTTCTGTGTTTGCATTATGCCTTTGAGATTGCTTCTACTTCTGCAGCCCAGCTAGCTATAAAGTTAAACCATTCTCCTGCCTCAGCTTCCCAGTTAGAGAGATTATAAATGGGAGCTACAATGCCGAGATACCTATTGTTTAATGAGACTTTATAAGCAAATCTTAGAGACTGTCTTTCCTATTATTAACCAGAATGTTCACTATATATTGAAGCTAGTACTTTGGAAAAATAAGGCTCCCCCATAAAAAAGGAGAGAAAAGCTGTCCAGTTCAGGATAGTAATATAAGCCTATTTATATATATGCCTATTTAACACTTCCAGTGCCTCAAGGAGTTGATCAGAGATTAAATTTTGGCTTGTACTGGAGAGACAGCTTAGAGGTTAAGAGTGCTACGTGTCCCTCTTAAGGGGGTCAGGGCAGGAGGAGGCTGAGATTTTGTTGGAGTGCTAGAGTGGAAGGGAGTATCAGAGTGAGCTTGTGGCGCATAACTCTCTGCCCTAGTTCTGCCTCTGCAGTTTCAGATAGGAACTGTCTGTATCAGCAGTTATTCTTGTGCGGGTAGGGCTGAGGTTTTGGGTACTGGGGGCTTGGGGGTAGGGTCGGGGCTAACCTTTGCCAGACTGAGGTATTTTTTTACTCCTTTTTCCACCAACAGGAAATGTGATGACCTGGCAATATTTAACAAGCATCGTTGAGATGAGTATTATTTGGCTTGCATTCTCCATTTGTTAAAGAAATATTGAGTAACTGGGCTATGCAGCATAGAGTTAGTCCCCAAGATTGGAAGTGATTGGTGTCTGCTGGGCTAGAAGCTGGTCAGCAGTAACGGTTATAGTGGTGGAAGCGCAAAGCCACAAAATTAGAACAATGTAATATAGTAAAGGGGACAAAGGTTGTTAAAGGCCAACTGCTTGGTGAAGGTCATTACACTGACCTGCAGGATCATATCCAACCTGATGATGTCTTAATTGAACAAGGTCCTGTTGTAGTTTTAAGAGCTTGGGATATAGTTGAGGAACCTGGGAAAAAAATATACCTCATTTACTAAGGTAATACATGGCCCTGCAGAAGCCTTTACTGACTTTTTAAAGAGATTTGGTTCAGCTGTAAATAGAGTCAGATCAGTCCTTGAAACCAGACAATGTGTTCGTAGAGATCTTGGTTTTGAAAATGCAAACATTGAATGTAAGAAAGCAATTAGACAAGCTATAGCTAGAAATCGCAGAAGTTTAAAATGCCTGGTGCTTTAATTGCTGTGAATTTGGCCATTTCCAAAGAAATTGTAAGGCTAGAAGCTTCAGAGCTCAGAATAGCAGGTGCGTTCACTCTGGGGAAAGCGGTATTCGTAGACGAGAACAAGCAGTTTTTAGCTACAATGGAACACAAAGGCTTCCAGGGTATTGTAGTCACTATTGAAAGGGCAAACATTGATCTACAGATTGTAGGTCCAAGAGATACATACGAGGTAACCTCTTACCACCAGGAAATGAGCAGAGGGTCCTGTCAGCTTGAGGCCACACAGCAAACAATCTGAGACATTTTCCTTTGGTCAGCCAGGAGGAATCAAACCAAGTGGGCAGGAAAATTAAAAGATCCATGCCACAGAAGGCAGTGCAGCTTTGGATCCGGTGACAGATA
The DNA here is from genome assembly GCF_903995435.1 of Acomys russatus. Taxonomy (NCBI): domain Eukaryota; kingdom Metazoa; phylum Chordata; class Mammalia; order Rodentia; family Muridae; genus Acomys; species Acomys russatus. Next base: position 4,061,531 of record NC_067158.1, on the reverse strand, counting down.
TGTCTTTTACACTACCCACGAAAGTTGAATGTTACAAATTAACCACTGGTGTTTATGGTCCTTTACCTTAAGGGACAGTCGGAATACTTTTGGGAAGAAGTGGATTAACTTCTCAAGAATTTATTGTGCACCCAGATATCATAGATGGGAATTTTGAGAAAGAAATTAAAATCATGGCATACGTGAAAAAGGAGATGCAAATTAACGCAGGGGATAGAATTGCTCAGCTGTTACTGTTTCCTTACATCAAGGACAAGGCTGCTGCAATAGAAAGAACAAGAAATTTTGGGAGTACTGAAAAACATGCATTCTGACAAACAGTGGTTAATCATCAGAGACCCAGATTAATATTACAAATTAATGGTGTTGAAATAGAAGGTTTGGTGGGTACAAGAGCTGACATCAGTATACTTTCCAAAAAGTCTTGGAATCTAGATTGGCCACTTCAAAAGGTTTACACACAGTTTATAGGAATTGGCAAATTATCACGAATAAGTCAAAGTGCATGGCGGATTAAATGTGAACACCCAGAAGGGCAAACAAAGAAGTTGAGACCTTATTGGTTGACATACCCATAAATTTATAAGGAAGGGATCTTCTACAACAGTGAGGTACTCAAATTAATATTCCTGAAATTCCAGGGACAGCAAATAAGGAAATTAGCGATGAAATGGTAGATGCTCCTGGGGAATGTATTGATACGGGTGATTGAAAACAATCACAAACTATGACCATTGTCTAAACAGAGGACATCGCAGGGACTGAGTTTCCAAATTTATAAAAGGGGTCACTGCTGAGAAACCAACAGCCTTGCCCATAAAATGGTTATTGAACAGACCTATGTGGCACGAGCTGTGACCCATAACAAAAGAAAAATTGCAGACAACTGGTACAAGAACAGCTGGAGTAACAACATATAGAAGCGTCTACCAGGCCATGGAATTCCCCTGTGTTTGTTGTAAAAAGAAACCGGCAAAGTGGAGGATGATAATAGATTTAAGAACAGTAATTCAACCAGGTTCTTTACAGCCTGGAATTCCTTTATTTTCTTTGTTACCTAGATCATGGCCTATATAATAATTGATTTGAAAGGTTCCTTTTTCACAATACCCTTGCACAAGCAGGATAGTGCCTACTCTGAACAAAAGTGGACTAATAAAAAAGGTACCAATGGAAGGTACTTCTACAGGGAATGTTAAATAGTCCAACTTTATGTCAGCATTTTGTGCACCAACTGTTAGAAATAATTTGTAGGCAATTTCCTCAATCTATCATTTATCATTACATGGGTGATATTTTGTTGGCTGATTGTGATGCAGATACATTAGAGAAACTATTTAAGGAAACACAAAGAATTCTTCTATGCTAAAGGTTACAGATTGTTCCAGAAAAAAAATATACAAAGAGGAGATTCACTTAGTTATTTGGGTTATAAAATCATGCAACAAAAAATTCAACTACAAAAGGTACAGATCTGTAGGGACCAATTGCAAACTCTTAATGATTTTCAAAAATTAATGGGAGATATTAACTGTGTGAGGCCTACAATTGGATTAAGTACTTTCGAGTTAAGTAATTTGTCTCAAACATTACAAGGAGGTTCAAATTTAAGCAGTCCAAAATGTCTAACATCTGAAGCAGAAAAAGAGTTAACTCTTGTAGAAGAAAGGTTGAAAGATGCATACGTGGACCAAATTGGTCCTAAACTTGATTGTATTTTGGTCATTTTGCCTTCAACTCTTTCTCCTACTGGGCTCATTATACAAAGAGATGATAGTATTATGGAATAGATTTTCTTAGCTCATTAAAAAAAAGTAAAAAAAAAAAAAAAAGAAGACATATAGGGAAAAGAGTTCTGAAGTAATTATAAAAGGTAGAATAAAACTACATCAAGTATGAGGAACAAATCCAGCTGATATTGTAGTACCTCTTACTAATGCTGAGTTTGTGTCATTATGGGTGATCATTGAAGATGGACAAAGAGCTTTTAGTAACTACTTGGGAGAGATTAATAACAACTGTATGAAAATCAAACATACACAGTTTATAAAAAGAACTAATTGGATTCTTCCATGTATTGTAAAGAAAACACCAATTCCAGAGGTACCAACATTCTATACTGATACAAACAAGATGGGAATAGCAGGCTATACATCAGACAAAATAAGCAAAGTTATCAAAAGTCAACATACTTCAGTTAAAAAATCAGAATTGTATGCACTTCTTATGGTATCATTAGCTTTCCCTGAATGTCTTAATATCATTACTAATTCTTTATATGCAGAAAAAAGTTGTTTTTCATAGAGACTGCTGAATTTGTTCCTGATAATTCAGAATTAACTCTGTTATTTATGCAATTGCAACAGGCCATCAGAAGTAGGAAATATCCACTATATATCAATCATATTCGGTCTCATACAGGTTCACCAGGTCCACTGGCACAAGGAAATGAGGAAATGTGTTAGATGCCTCAAAAATCATGGGAGACATGCTGAAGGGAAAGGTTTGAAGAAAAAATTTCTGTCACTTGGCAATGAGACAAAGAGATAATTTAAAAAATGCCCTGCGTGTTCTCTATATAACCCAAGTCCCGTACTTGCTGATAGCAACCCTAGAGGAACCAAAAGAAATCAAATCTGACAGATTGAGGTTTTTCATTTTGCAGAATTTGAAAAACAAACGTATACGCACAATACCATTGATACATACTCACGGTTTCAATGGGCAACTGTTTTAAGTTCTGAAAAGTCTGATTGTGTAATTACTCACTTATTGGAAATAACAGCAATTATGGGGATACCTGCACAAATTAAGACTGATGACGCTCCTTCATATGTATCCAGTAAGATGAAGCAATTCTTTGCATATTACTGTTGGCTCTGTTTCTTAATAATTAAACTTTATTATACAACCCAACTAGCTTACACAAGAAGGAAAAAAGGTTAAAGGGACAAAAGAGTGAACCTTCCGGTATCCGTTCCACGAGATGGGTCCTTAGGTGTCTCTCTGGCCGGCGTGCTGGTCCAGCCTCTTCGCTGTTCCACAGGTGCTCAAGCCCAGTCTGAACCTGTTGTTCTCTCCTCCCCACCTGCCTGAGTCACATGGAAAGGGCGGTCTCCTTCTCCCATTGAGGGTCAATTAGAAAAACAATAGCCCAGTTGGAGTTCCCAGGTCTGCTTCCTGAATTCCAGGCCCAGGATGGCTCCACTCAGTCTGTCACAAGGTATTCATGGGGTGCCCCAAGGGTAAAGCACGCCAAGACTGTTTCCACCTGTGACAGAGCTTAATCTTTCCCACATACTACAATATAAAGCACATTATTGGTATACCACACAATCTCACAGGACCAGCAGTTGTAGAAAGAGCCAATTGTACCTTAAAAGAGATGTTTATTAAACAAAAAGTAACGATTAAACTACCCAGGGACAGACTAAATAATGCTTCGTTAACTTTAAATTTTCTTAATGTTAGTGAAAAAGAAACAACAACTGAGAGACACTGGATTATTGAAAAAAAAAAACTGAGGAACTTGACTAACCAATATAGTCTAAAGATGTGTTGACATGAGAATGGAAGTGTGCAATAGTTTTGAGGTGAGGACATGTTTAGGCTTCTTATTTATCTACAAGGAATGAAAAAAATATGGTTACCATTAAAACTTATAAAAATTAGATCTGTCCAGGGAAAACCTCTTATTAGCTAAGATATGAATGTCTTTACAAAACAATTAGCCCAGGTGATTCACTCTCCCAGACTGCCTTAGTTACTGATTTCTCCAAAATTTGCATGCAAGTCAACTATAAAACATCTAGTGCATGTGATCAATCACACAGAGACTGGAAGAGAACATAGATACTGGACAGAAAAAGATACAGGTAGTTTTCCCTGGACTTGGCCAATATCCCAATTTTCATAGGGTATCCAAAAGATATCTTTGCCTCCAGACAAGCAATTTTAAGATTACAATTCCCCATTGCCAAAAGGTGGAATGGATATTTATGGTTGTTTAATATATATATAAAATCTTTTTAAAAGGTGAGAGAAGTATGGGAGAATGAGGAAATAGAAGGATCCAGAAAGTCCTAGAAACCTACAAGAAAACCATCGAAGCCAGTGGATCCGGACCTGGTGGGTGGGGGACGATCTGCTCAAACTACTGTACCAAACAAGGACAATGCATGCAATAAACCTAAACCCCTATTCAGATCTAGTCAATGGACAACACATTCTCCACACTTGTCTGGAGAGTGGCAACTGATTCTGACATGAACTCTGGTGTCCCCTATTTGACCACTTCCCCTTGGTGGGGAGGGAGGCGCTCAGAGAAAGTGTAAGCAGGCTACCTGGATGAGACCTGATAGGCTGTGATCTTATGATGGAGAAGGAGGTTTCCTTCTGTCACAGACCTAGGGGAGAGGAATAGGCTAAAAGAGGGAGAGTAGAAGGAATAGAAAGACACAAGTGAGGGGATAACATTAAGAAGTAATCTGAATAAATTACCTAAATAAAATTAAAAATCAGCTAACTTAAACAACAACAAATCCCCACAAAACAAACAAACAAAACAATCATTTCAAACAAGCAAATAAACCAAAGATTGAAAACACAGCAGAAGCAAAATACATTCTAGATCTAAAGGACTTACTATTTCCTCTGTGATATTTATTTATCCATTTATTCATGATTGTGTTTACATGGGGGTACACTTGCTTATGTAAGTGTGAACATGTGGAGTGCTGTGGTGGGTTCTGGATTCTCCATTCTGTCAGTCAGTGACTTACTACTTGAAGACTTGGTCTCTCAGTGAACCTGAAGCTTGCCATTTTTGCTAGTCTGGCCTACTAATAAGCTTCTGGAATCTGATGCTTGTCTCTGCCACTGCCTCCAAAGCCCATCTTACTGGGATTACAGGCACTCAGAGCCATGTCTGGTTTTTGCTTCCTGGGGGGTTCAAACCCATGTCTTCATGTTTGCACTGCAAGCATTCTTGCCTACTGAACCATCTGGACAACCCTTTCTGTTCTTGCTCCACAGCCTGACATTTTCTTTGCTAAATAAATTCACTAACTACTTTTAAATTTATTTTCATTTAAACATTTAGAGCATCTGCATATACGTCATAGTTGTGTAGTTTGGTATTCCTGTGAGACTCGCAAGGGAGTGAGGGTTGTCTCTGACTGTTTTGCCTGCATTTGGAACTCTTTCATTCCTACTGGGTTGCCTTGTCCAGCAATGATATGAGGGTTTGTGTCTAGTCTAATTTTAGTATATGTTCAGTTGATATCCCTGGTAGGCCTGCTTTTTTAAAAAAGGGAAATGGAAGAGGAGTGGCTGTCGGGCAGAGGGGAGGTTGGAGAGAGAGACTAGAAGAATGGAAGGAGGGGAAATTGCATTCAGGATGTAGTGTATGAAAGAAGAATATGAAAGAACAACAACAAAAAAGAAAAATCATATGGAAAAAACTTTTAGAGCACAATCATCATGTAGACATATTCTTTTGTAGAACATATCAGAAATTGCCTCTAGTTCAATTCCTCCCCATCCAAGCCCTGCTTCTAATCTGTAAGTAGTTAGTGCTTGAATTTCCATTAGCGTTCTGGTCTTCTGAACACCCACCAGAATATTCTACTAAGAGGAAGGTATAGTATTAGCCTGCATCTTCAACCTCTTCCACATCCCTACCACAAACCAGTTCTGAAGACCTAGAAACCATATGGTCTGTTGTATCATGGCAACATCTTCACTCATCACACAAATTTTCTGTATTAATTATGCTTTTTTTGTTGTTATAACAAAATATTTCTTAGAAGCAGCTCAATGGAAAATGGACAATTTTTTTTTTTTTTTGGATCATAGTCTCAAGAGATTTTAGTTCATCTTGCTAAGGGAAGACATAGTGGATTATGCAGCCAGAGATCCTCAAATCTTGGAAGTTAGACCAGAAAAATAATGTGGGGCCAGAAGCAGAGTTGGGCTTAAGTCTCAAAGACCTACCCCTATGTAACTCTCTTTAGCCAGCCAGGACCCACAACTTCGGCAAACAGTGCCGGTATGTTGCCACAAGAAGTTAACCATATAAGTCCATATGAAACACATAGAATCAAAACATAACAAGTGATAACATTAGTTCAGATAGCACATGAGGACAAATGCTCTATCTGATTTTATTTAACTAACTAGTTGTTTTTAATTAATTAATTAATTAATTAATTTTATTTGTTTTTTGAGGCAGTTTCTCTGTGTAGGCCTAGCTGACCTGCACTTGCTTTATACACTAGGCTGGTCTCAATCTCACAGAGATCCACCTGCTTCTGCCTCCTCCCAAGTGCTGGGACGAAAGGCTTGTGGCACCATGCTTCACACCACTATGTCTGATTTCAATTGTTAATCATTATGATAATTTTTCTTACACCAAATAAAAAACAAATTTAATCTCATCTCGCAATATCATTTCCACAGTATCATTCTATTAGGAGAATCTAATCTCCTAATACAAAATAGTTCGATGTAGAACTGGTAAAAGTACGTCACCTTAATTATAGTTATTCCAAACTATATAGTGTTGCTAATTTGTGTAACTGTTATCCAATGTCGAGATTTGATACTTTGTCTTTATAGGAAGATAAGACAATGTGCTATTTAATGTCAATCACAATGTAATACACTCCCATGTTTCTCCTCAGTACACATATCAAATTTAAAAATGATAAAAATGACCCAATTAGTAAAGAATTGTCTCTGCTAATATTAGCTGTTCCTTGCTATGATAAAATAGAAACAATACAATATCATTATTTGTAGCCAACAGTTCTTTCATCTTCTGAAATCATTTTTAAGGGAATAACCTATACTATAGGAAACTTTAGGTAAATTGAGAATATTTTGCGTTATAACCTAAATTAATATGAGTATTTTAGTCAATTTTGTTGTAATGTAGGGGCAAAATGAATGCCATATTCTATATGTAATTTATATTTTACAATTAATGCCATGGTCTGTGAGAAAGTTGTCCTCCAGGTGATTCCACTACTTCCTGCACTCTGGGAAAGACTCTGCACTGCCATAAATTAAACCTGGCAGCACTCTCCAGAAGATACAGTTAACACCCAATGTTCCCTGGAGATTCAGCCTCCTGGATCCAACCTGCCTGAAGGTCTGCATTCCTGAGACTCACAGCTTTCCCTGGAGATCCGGTCCCCACCCAGCCTGCCTAAAGGACTGCATTCCTGCGACTCAGGACTCCCCACTTATAGTTTTGTCCTTACTTTCCGGTGACCCCCCCACCCCTAATTACAGTTTTTCCTTATAAACCCACTGCCCTTGGAGCTCCAGTATCACTCTCCTATCCTGCTGCCTCAGGAAGGACTGTGATCAGAAGCTCTAAGCCCGTAATACAGGACGCTGTGTTTGTTGCATCAGTCCTGGTGGTCTTTTTTGGGCAATCTCGTGATCTGAGTAATCTCGGCATAACGGTAGAAAGTGCTCTGTGAATATATTTTATAGACAATTTACATATCTATTTCTTCAACATAGAAGTTCCTTATACTATCAGTCAATCAAAAGTACTTATACAGCTTTCATTGAAAAACCATTATTTTTCTGTATTACACACTGTATTAACAACTGAAATACAAAATGTAATCTCTATCATCAACCATTTTACCATTGCTGCCTAATCACAGATATTCGTGGTCTTAGTAGATGTGTAAATGATAGCTACAGATAAATCTGGATTCATGTTACATGAATACATTCTAAGTACATACAGGCTAACTATGTTATGCCCAGATCTTGCAATCCCCAAAGACCACCAGGGAGTCTGAAGTCATATGCAAAATAAATGGCCTTTATTGCTGAAGCTTGAGGGCTCACGAACCTTATGAATGCAGTGGATCAGCAGCAGGGCCCGAGCTATCCTTTAGCAGGTTTTTGTTTTTGTTTTTGTTTTTTTTTTTCTCTGTTTGTTTTTTGTTTGTTTGTTTGTTTTTGTTTTGTGATTACAGGACTTTTAGCAAGAATGGGGTGGCACCATGGGACCATCAAGTCTGGTCATAAATGATTCAGTAATATATCGATAACATCTGCCCTGCTGTCCCCTGATTGGGCGTAGGGTGGTTCTTCTCCTGGAAGTTTGTGTTTTTTCCAGTAACTGGGCTGAGCTTGAAGACAGGCCTAAGATGGAGTTTAGGGACAAGGTGGAGTCTCCATGGCTCGGGTTCCACAAACTACTGGGATGATAAAAATTCAGTAATGATACCCACAGATCATTTTACCATTCTGGTTTTTTTTTTTTTTCAATTAAAAAGTTTGACATTTAACAACAGGAACTTTAACAGATTTTTTTCCCTCCTTTGAATATTGTTGTTTTGTTTTAATTTTTTTCACCTAAACTAGAAATAAAATTACTTAAGAACAACAGAAAACAGAATAAGTTTAAGATTTAAATTCTTCCTTTTTTTAAAAAAAAAAAAAGAAGTTTATTCCTTTCTACAATCTCGCCTCTCTAGTTTGGACTTGTAAAACTTTACACATTTTGAATTTTCAGATTTTGAAATGTTTAAATGATTTTTTTTTGTCACATTAGAGTAGGCTGGAAGATTTAGATGTTGTATTTTTTAACATATATAATAAATACACTTAATACATATATAATAAAAATTAAGAAAACATTAAAAAATAAAATACTAATAGTCATGGTACAGTATTCTTATAATACCAGAACTTGAGAGGCTGAGATGGGAGGAGGGTAAGTAAGAGACTAGACTGGAAATAAATTTATAACAAGGACCTATATCAAAAACAAACAACGGAAATACCACAGTAGGTGTTTTACTACCTTATGCCTCCATAATTTATATTCAAATAAGACATAGACTTGGTTTTGAAGATTTAAACTGCTATCAGTTTTTTGGCATATAAAAAATTATTAGCATGTCCTATGATATTTGCTCATAAATTTTTCCTACTAAACATTTTTTTAAATCTGCTAATAATACATTTAATGCTGGCCAATGCATAAGTATATTAGTAGAAGTCTTAAGTGGGCCTAGATGTATTTTTTCACTTAAAATTTTGCTGTATAATGTGGGCAGGCTGCTATCATTTAGCTGTACTACATAGAATATCTTAAACTAGTAAATAAGCTCTTTATCCCTGGGCCCTGGCTCAGAACTCTTAAAGCCCTTGGAATTTCCCTACTGAAGTCTATCTTTTGTTTTTATAATGAGCCCCTGACTGTGACCACACTTGTGCAAATGCCTGGGCCAGTCTGTGGCAGGATGCTTAGAACTTTCCTTTTCAACTTTCCTTCTCAAATCTGGCAAAGCATCCACTTCAACTACCAATGGCCAGTTCTGTACATTCGTTACACGAGTGCCGCTATCAAACTATTACAATATCGGTCTACTTAACTGGACTTTATAGTTTGCAGAAGACCCCAATATGAAATGCCAGAAGAGATGAATAAGGTTCTTATCCTCTTAAGAATTTAAGAGCTATGATTAGGACAGGAAAAAAATATTATCAAGAAAGCCATGGCAAACAAAGCTGGCTTACTTTTTGCATAATTTACTACAGCTTACTAGAGCAATGAAGCACCAAGTCATTGCTTAACCTTAGAGATCGAAATTCCAGTCCTGGGCCCTCTTCATATGTGCAGGGTTGGGAGAACCCCTTTTACTTGTAGTTTGGAATGTGCAGAAATTCATTCATTATTTATTTATTTATTTTGGTTTTTCGAGAAAGGATTTCTCCATGTAGCTTTAGCTGCCTGGAACTCACTCTGTAGACCAGGTTGGCCTCAAACTCAGAGATCTACCTGCCTCTGCATCCCGAGTGCTGGGATTAAAGACATGCATCACGGCCATCTGGTCTGGCATGTATGTATGTGTATGTATGTATGTATTTGGTTGGTGTATGCAGAAGGTTAGAACTGAAGAGATATTGTGGAAACTCAAAGATTAATGCTAGTATTATTAAGTCTATCACCAATCACGGTTTTCATTCTGGTCGAGTCAATGTTGCTAAAGGTTTTCTCTTGGAACTCTGGTCAAGGGAAGGTGTTAATTTGAAGGAAAGGTGGCACTTTTTATGAGAATTCAGCACCTGCCATTGTCTTCTCCAACATTACCAAAAAAAAAAAAAAAAAAAACCAAAAAAATAAAAAATAAATAAAACAAAAACAAAAAAAACCCATGGCTGTTAAAACCAAAGGATTCATCTAGAAACAATGTGCTTGACCACTGAGGTCTTGCGTAGGCAGCCAAGGTGTTTTGCCTGAAGCAGTTTCCCAATAAGATATATCAAAAACCACAGAAACAGGTAAATTGGTCACAAGTGTACAGAAAATTTGTAATGTGTTGCATCTTCTCGGGGGTTTTGTTCTTAGCTGGTGTGCTAAGGATGGGCTGGACCCATGGAGTTAACAACTGAAAGAATGAGCTATCTGGCAGGATTAGAAAAGGAAGTGTCCAGGACCAGACTTGACTCCCTGAAGCTACATGGACAAGCCCAGAAGAGTCAGGAGGGAAGCCCTGAGTGGCCCACCTTTCTAGCCTTCTATCAGAGTAGAGACTTATATCCCAAACAAAAAGAGTGGTGATGTTGGCTCTGGGCTGGAAAAACCAAACTGAGCACCTGTCTAAATTGTTGTTGTTGATTGGGGGGGGGGGGGGGAACAAATCACACTATGTGAGGCAGCCAAGATGAAAGAGGAGAAGTGATGGGATAAATGAGTCCCGAAGATGAATGAATGAAGACTTGACCCTGTATAAGGACTAAACAAAATGACAGCATCTTTGGTGAAAGTATTGCTCTAGGTATGAGCTGACAAGAGCTCAACTCCTCTGCTGCAGAATCTAACCGCCTGAGAAGTGGAGATAATCCTACTCTCCATTTCAGAGACAGGTTCACTGAGGCAAGGACCAAGTAAGGCCATTTCCTAGGTCATGAATCTCATAGGGGGTGGAGCTGGTCTTGAACTCAGGCTTTCTGATCTGAGTCTCAGCTCTTCCACATCACATGCCGAACGGCTCTTCATTACAGAGACGCCACGTAGTATGCCTGAGTAAAACTTCTGCCTCAGCACTTGTGACAAACTAGTGTTTTCTGGTACCACACATTTAGGGAGGTTCTATGTGAAATTCTTGTGTGGCAGGTTTAAGGTATGAAAGAATTTTGCAACATTCTAGGTAGGATGAAACCTACTCATAATGATGTATAGCCTACAGGTTGGATACGCTTAAAAATGCAATTAGTAGGGAAATTGTCATGAGAAATAATCAAAATATTCTTTTGTATAAATTAAATGAATGTATAAATTAAATGAATAAACTAAACATGGAAGTAAGGACAAATGTGAAAAATACCTAAAAGGAACTTTCTGTTGGAAGTAATATTTTAATAAGTGGAATGGCTAATCTTGGTTTGCAACTTGATATACTGAGAAGAGGGAACTTTAATTAAAGAATTGCTTCCCACAGACTCAGATTGGCCTATGGGCACCTTGGTGAGACATTTTATAGACTGCTAATTGATGTAGTAGGGGGGCTGTCTACTGGGGAGCTATCCTTGGGCAGGTGATCCTGGGCTGAAAAGGGAGCTGAGCAAGCTGAATTTAGTAAGCCAATAAGTAGCATTTATGATTTCTGCTTTAGTTCCTGCCTCCAAGTTCCTGTCTTGAGCTCCTGCCATGACGTCTGTCAGTGCAGAAGGGAACCTATATGTTGAATTAAACTCCCCAGGGGGCTTTTGGTCATGCTATTTATCACAGCAACAGAAAACAGGCAACTGTGTTGTGCTCTTTCTATAAAAAAAAAAAAAAGGAGGACACTTTGAGTAATGGAAGATGAATGCCCTGAAGTATTGAATGACATAAAAATGATCGTGATGAGCAGAACCAACCAATCAAGTCACCCCATTAAATAGAACATGGAACTTGTAAGCACTGGAGGGGGAGCACGATCAAGCTGAGTGTGAGAAGACATTCTAGATCTAATAACTGTGCTATTTTATAATCAGAAATCAGAAAGAAACTTATTAATGTATGCTGTAAAACCACACTGGATATGGTCATAGATGATAGTAAAGACACATCATACACAGAAAACAGAATATGGAAGGTTCTGTGGTCCTGGCAGAGGCTGGCTATGGCTTGCCCAGATATTTCCTTATTTGCTTTTTTTGGGTGTAAATATAGTAATGTGTGCATGTGCCCACATAACAGATTCTCTGCCTAGTAAATTAAATTCATACATAGGATATGTTTTCAGCACATGAGGAATGACTAAGCATGATTTACACCAGCTGCCTCATCATAAATTATGGTGCTTAACGGAGTTGTGGAACTCGAATATAGCTATAGTTTTCCTTTTAGAATGAGACCTAGATTGTAGGTTGTTTTTTTTTTTTTTTTTTTTTTTTTTAAACAAGATGAAGGGTTCTTGTCTTTCAGCCAGAACTACCACCTGTGAGTAACTCTTCAAAATCATAAAAAGAGGAGAGGTAGCTAGCTGATAGATGCTCTTCAGGATCCATCCATGTGAATCTTCCAGAAAAGTGCTGTGACGGGTATCAGGAGATAGTATGTTTAGAAAGGAATGGCCACAAGGCACCCACAGCAGACCAGGGAGTCTAAAGTGATGTACAGATGCTGATAGCACTCTTCAAAAGAAAGGAGGGTAAGGTTTTCACCCAAATTAATGTAAAATGTGAGTGTATTACATAAACTAAGAGATGAAATAGCCTCCTGATATATAAAATGATACACAAATAGCCTCCTGATATATCGGAGAAAGAAACCACAGAAGCCAGTGTCAGGAGTAATTGAAGTACCAGGTTGTATGAGCCAATTAGAAAGAGGTTTGAGCTGCTGGAGCTCATTTCCTATGAATTTATGATATAATAAGTGGAAAAACCCAAACCACATACACATTACCTGCACCCCACCTCCCACATACGCAGCACAGAACCCCCATCCTCACATATCCAAACTGCTTCAAACAGAGGTAGATAGAGGCTGGGTAAATGGCGCAACACTTAGAGGATGCGGCGCTCCTGCGGAGGACCTGAGTTTGCTTCCTGTAACCCACATTAGGCGGCTCACAAACTGCTTGTAACTCCAGCTTCTGAGCATCAGATGCCTCTGGGCTCCCAGGGCACCAGTACTCATGCACACGTGCCCATTCTCACACACGCACATAATTAAAGACAAAGTTAAGTGTTGAAAAATTAGAGAGATAAATACTTAATGGCTGCTAGAAGGTTATGACTTAGTGTATTTGCTAAAGAAAATAGATAGCTGGGCTCTTCACAATAAAATTCACAAACAAGAAAGCAACAGCCTTCCTAAAGAAACTTGTTACATGGAAAAACTGCTTTGAAAACAACTGTATGGAAATGTCTGCCAGACAATGTGGGTCTCATGCATAATAATGAAATAATCATTGCTATTGATGAAAACTCATGTATTCGCACATGTCAAAGACTTGGACGTAAAGCAGAGATCTTTCAGATGAGACATTTAAGAGAATGTTGGAATCTTTTACTGAAGTGTATAATGGTGGCTGGCGAGATGTCTCAGTTGGTGAGAGGTCTGCTGCACAAGCCGGGCAGCAGGAATTCAAATCCTGTAACACACAAAGAAAACTGGTTCCTGAACGTTGTCCTCTGGCCTCCAGATGCACGGACACACACACACACACACACACACACACACACACACACACACACACACACACACAGATTTTTTGGAAAGTAAAATTGTATCCTATTTTGATTATCTTGAAAAAAATTTTGACCCAGAGTGCAGAAGTTTGTATGTTAATGTGAGTAAACTCAATTTGTCTAATCAGCCAACACAGTGCATCACAAAGTACTAAACCAATGTTTTGAAACCGGGGGGTGAGCATATTTAGAAGAGACACATGTATTTGCTACAGCGAAAGTAATTTTATTATATATGCTTATAAACAGTATTTTTAAAATTAATTTATTCTTGTTATATCTCAAAGATTATCCCATCCCTTCTTTCCTCCCATTCGTCCCTCCCTCCCATTTTCCCCTTATTCCCCTCCCCTATGACTGTTGCTGAAGGGGATTACCTCCCCCTGTATATGCTCATAGGATATCAAGTCTCTTCTTGGTAACCTGCTGTCCTTCCTCTGAGGGCCTCCAGGTCTCTGCCTCCAGGGGACATGATCAAATGTGAGGCACCAGAGTATGTGAGAAAGTCATATCCCACTCTCCACTCAGCTGTGGAGAATGTTCTGACCATTGCCTAGATCTGGGTAGGGGTTTAAAGTTTACTGCCTGTATTGTCCTTGGCTGGTGCCTTAGTTTGAGTGGGACCCCTGGGCCCAAATCTGCCTATCATAATGTTCTACTTGTAGGTTTCTAGGACCCTCTGGATCCTTCTACTTTGCTATTCTCCCATGCTTCTCTCATCTAGAGTTCCAATAGGATGTCCTCCCCTCTGTCCCAGTTTACTGGTAAGTGAAGGCTTTCGTGGGACATGCCCCTTGGGATAATATGCAGATATAAGTGAGTATATACCATTTGAATCTTTCTGCTTCTGGGTTAATTCACTCATTATGATCATTTCTACCTCAATCCACTTATCCACAAATTTCGGGAATTCCTTGTTTTCAATAGCTGAGTAGTAATCCATAGTGTATATGTACCACAGTTTCTTTATCCACTCTTCTACTGAGGGACACTTAGGCTGTTTCCATGTTCTGGCTATTATGAATAAGGCTGCTATGAACATGGTTGAGCAAATTTTCTTGTTGTGTGCTGGAGCATCTTCTGGGTATATTCCAAGGAGTGGAATAGCTGGGTCTTGAGGAAGCCCTATTCCCATTTTTCTGAGATAGCACCAGATAGATTTCCAAAGTGGCTGTACTAGTTTGTATTCCCACCAGCAATGAAGGAGTGTTCCTCTCTCCCCACATCCTTGCCAGCATGTGGTGTCACTTGAATTTTTGATCTTAGCCATTCTGATGGGTGTAAGATGGAATCTCAGAGTTGTTTTGATTTGCATTTCCCTGATGACTAAGGAGGTTGAGCATTTCTTTACATGTTTCTCAGCCATTTGATATTCCTCTTTTGAGAATTCTCTGTGTAGTTCCAAGTCCCATTTCTCAATTGGGTTATTTGGTTTGGTGGTGTTTAATTTCTTCAGTTCTTTATATATTTTGGATATTAGACCTTTGTCAGATGTAGGGTTCGTGAAGATCTTTTCCCAGTCTGTAGGCTGTTGCTTTGTTCTCTTGACAGTGTCTCCTGCCTTACAGAAGCTTCTCAACCTCATGAGGTCCCATTTATTAATTATTGACATTAAGGCCTGGGCCATTGGTGTTCTGTTCAGGAAGTTGTCTCCTGTGCCAATATGTTCCAGGCTCTTTCCCACTTTTTCTTCTAAGTGACTTAGTGTCTCTGGTTTTATGTTGAGGTCTTTAATCCACTTGGATTTGAGTTTTGTGCAAGGTGACAAATATGGGTCCAGTTGCATTTTTTTACACATAGACATCCAGTTAGACCAGCACCATTTGTTGAAGATGCTATCCTTTTTCCATTGAATGGATTTGGCTTCTTTGTCAAAAATCAAGTGACCAGATGTGTGTGGATTCATATCTGGGTCTTTGATTCGATTCCACTGATCAACCAGCCTGTTGCTGTGCCAGTACCATGCTGTTTTAATTACTATTGCTTTATAGTACAGTTTGAGATCAGGTATGGAGATTCCTCCGGAGCACCTTTTATTGTACAAGATTGTTTTAGCTATTCTGGGTTTTTTGTTTTTCCTTATAAAGTTCAGAATTGAACTTTCAATGTCTTTCAAAAATTGTGTAGGTATTTTGATAGGGATTGCATTGAATCTGTAGATTGCTTTTGGTAGGATGGTCATTTTTACTATGTTAATTCTCCCGATCCATGAGCAAGGAAGATCATTCCATCTTCTCATGTCATCTTCAATCTCTTTCTTCAGAGTGTTGAAATTTTTTTCAAACAAGTCCTTCACTTGCTTAGTTAGAGTAACTCCTAGATATTTTATATTGCTTGTGGCTAATGTGAAGGGTGTGGCTTTCCTAATTTCTTCCTCTGCAAGCTTGTCATTTGTATATAGAAAGACTACAGACTTTTTTGAGTTAATTTTGTATCCAGCCAATTTGTTGAGGTGTTTATCAGCTTTAGGAGTTCTCTGGTGGAATTTTGAGGGTCACTTATTTACACTATCATATCATCTGCAAATAGGGATAATTTGACTTCCTCCTTTCCCATTTGCATACCCTTGATCTCCTTTTGTTGTCTTATTGCTCTGGCTAGAACTTCGAGTACTATATTGAAAATATATGTAGAGAGTGGGCAGCCTTGCCTTGTTCCCGATTTTAGAGGAATATCCTGAGTATCTCACCATTTACTTTGATTTTGGCTATTGGCTTGCTGTATATAGCCTTTCTTATGTTGAGGAAAGTGCCTTGTATCCCCGATCTCTCTAAAACTTTAAACATGAATGGGTGTTGAATTTTATCAAATGCTTTCTCTGCATCTAAAAAGATGATCATGTGGTTTTTCATTTTCAGTTTGTTTATATGGTGGATTACATTAATGGATTTCTGTATATTATACCATCCCTGCATGCCTGGAATGAAGCCTACTTGGTCATGATGAATGATATCTTTGATGTGTTCCTGTATTCGTTTTGCAACTATTTTATTTACTATTTTTGCATCGATGTTCATAAGCAAAATTGGTGTGAAATTCTCTTTCTTTGTTGAGTCTTTGTGAGGTTTAGGTATCAATGAGACTATGGCCTCATAGAATGAATTTGGTAATGTTCCATCCATTTCTATCTTTTGGGGTAGCTTGTAGAGTATCGGTATTAGCTCGCCCTTGAAGGTCTGGTAGAATTCTGCACTGAAACCATCTGGCCCAGGGCTTTTTGTAGTTGGGAGACCACCAATGATTGCTTCTATTTCTGTAGGGGAAATGGGACTATTTAGCTTGTTTATCTGTTCTTCACTCAACTTTGGCAAGTGAAATTGATCAAGAAAATCGTCCATTTCCCTTAGATTTTCAAATTTTGTGGCATATATGCCTTCAAAGTAGGATCTTATGATTCTTTGTATTTCTTCAGTGTCTGTTGTTATGTCTCCCTTTTCATTTCTGATTTTGTTGATTTCAACACTGTCTCTCTGCCTTTTAGTTAGTTTGGCTAATGGTCTGTCTACCTTGTTGAATTTCTCAAAGAACCAGCTTTTGGTTTTGTTGAATCTTTGGACTATTGTCTTAGTTTCTAATTTGTTAATTTCAGCCCTGAGTTTGATTATTTCCAGACATCTACTCTTTTTGGGTGTTTCTGCTTCTTTTTTTTTTTCTAGGGCTTCCAGTTGTGTTGTTAAGATGCTTAGGTGCGATGTTTCCAATTTCTTTTTAAAGGCACTTAGTGCTATGAATTTTCCTCTTAGCACTGCTTTCAATGTATCCCACAAATTTGGGTATGTTGTTCTTTCGTTTTCATTGAATTTCAGAAACTCCTTGATTTCTTTCTTTATTTTTTTTCCCTGACCCAGGTGTCATTTAGCAGAGAGTTGTTTAGTTTCCACGTACGTGTGGACTTTTTGTTATTTCTGTTGTTGTTGAATTGCAGCCTAAGAGCATGGTGATCTGATAGGATACAAGGTATTATTTCAATCCTCTTGTATCTGTTGAAGCTTGCTTTGTGACCTACAATGTGATCAATTTTGGAGAAGGTTCCATGGGGTGCAGAGAAGAAGGTATATTCTTTTTTGTTTGAGTGAAAGGTTCTATAGATATCTGTTAGATCCATTTGACCCATGGCATTGATTAATGATGTTATTTCTCGGCTTAGTTTCTTTTTCAATGACTTATCCTTCAGTGAGAGTGGGGTGTTGAAGTCTCCCACTATTATTGTGTGGGGATCGATGTGTGGTTTAAGCCTTTTTAGCAGATCTTTTACAAATGTGGGTGCCCTTTTATTGGGAGCATAGATGTTCAGAATTGTGATGTCTTCTTGGTTGACTTTATTTTTGATGAGTATGAAGTGTCCGTCCTCATCCCTTTTGATTAATTTTGGTTGAAATTCTATTTTGTTTGATATTAAAATGGCTATGCCTGCTTGCTTCTTGTGACCATTTGCTTGGAATATTTTTTTCCAACCTTTCACCCTGAGGTAATGCCTATCGTTATGGGTGAGATGTGTTTCTTGAATGCAGAAGAATGTTGGATCTTGTTTATGTACCCATTCAGTTAGTCTGTGTCTTTTTATTGGAAAATTGACACCATTGATGTTGAGAGATATTAATGACCAGTGACTGTTAAGAGTCTGAATTTTGATGTTGTTTCCAGTTGAGCATTTGTATAGTTGTGTTTTTGCCATGGGATAGTTATCTATTTCCTGAGTAGTTTTGGTTGTAGCTTGACCCTTTGGGATGGAGTTTCCCTTCTAGTCCCTTCTGTAAAGTTGGATTTGTGGATAGGTATTGTTTGAATTTGTTTTTGTCATGGAATATTTTGTTTTCTCCATCAATAGTTATTGATAGTTTTTCTAGGTAAAGTAGTCTGGCCTGGCATCTGTGGTCTCTTAGGGTTTGCAGGATCCCTGTTCAGGCCCTTCTGGCTTTTATGGTATCTGCTGAGAAGTCAGGTGTAATTCTGATAGGTTTGCCATTAAATGTTATTTGGTTCTTTTCCCTTGCAGCTTTTAATATTTTTTCTTTGTTTTGTATGTTTTGTGTCTTGATTATTATGTGATGGGCAGTTTTTCTTTTCTGGTCAATTCTATTTGGTGTCTTGTAGGCCTCTTGTATGTTTATAGGCATCTCTTTCTTTAGATTGGGGAAATTTTCTTCTATGATTTTGTTGAGAATAGTTTCTGTGCCTTGGAGTCTGATATCTTCTCTTTCTTCAATGCCTATTATCCTCAAATTTCTTCTTTTCATGGTGTCCTTAATTTCTTGGATGTTTTGTGTCAGGAGTTTTCCAGATTTGGCATTTTCGTTAATGGTTGCTTCAATATCTGTGATTGTATCTTCTAGACCTGAGATTCGTTCTTCCATCTCTTGGATTCTTTTAGAAAAGCTCACCTCTGTTTTGCTTGCCTTCTTCTCTGAGGTCTCACATTCTTGTTTTTCTTCTGTCTGTGTGTTTATCATTGACTCCATTTTCATTTTCAGATCTTGAACTGATTTTTTTATTTCTTTCATCTGATTTTTTGTATATTCCTGAGTTTCTTCCATTGCCTCTTTATAGGTCTTCAGAGCTTGAACTATTTTATTTATTTCTTTCATCTGGTTGTTTGCATTTTCCTGCAATTTTTCCAGTTCCACTCTATGTGCTTCTTTTATGTCTCTCACCTGTTTGGCTGCGTCTTCCTGCATTTGGTTACAAATTTTATTTGTTTCCTCCATTATCATCCTCATTACTAAGGATTTGAGGTCATTTTCTTGTGTTTCCATTGTATTTGAGTTCTCTGGGTTGTTTTTTTTTTTTTTTTTTAATAGCTGGAAACTGGAGGCGCCATGTTGTTTTGGGTTTTTTTGCACATACTTTTAAGCTGTCCTTTAGACATCTTACCATCTCTGTTTTTGTTGGGTAGCTTCCAGACTTGGATGGAGGGAGTCTGATGATAGATTCACTTGTTTTCTCATGATTTCTGTAGGGTGGAAGCTCTGATGCTTCACTGGTGTGGATGGCAGGAGGTTGGCCCTGTCGCTTTGGGCTCTCACAGCTAGGGATCCTCAGCTCCCCTGTGCTGTGGGTCCTGCAATTGTTCTGGGTCTCTGAATGAGCATTGGGTCAGGCTAAGGCTTCCACAGCCTCCTGGGTCCCCTCCCAAGTCCAACCAGGGATACTGGGCCCGAACCACTTTTCGTGGAGCTCAGCTAGATTTTCA
The DNA here is from genome assembly GCF_903995435.1 of Acomys russatus. Taxonomy (NCBI): domain Eukaryota; kingdom Metazoa; phylum Chordata; class Mammalia; order Rodentia; family Muridae; genus Acomys; species Acomys russatus. The sequence continues at coordinate 4,041,619 of NC_067158.1, read as the reverse complement.
GGGCCTGAACTGTCTGCTGAGCTCAGCTAGGGATTCTGGGCCCAAAATGCACACAGGGTCCAGACAGAATTTTTGGGCTGGGATTGCGCACCAAGCTCAGCTATAGGATTTTGGCCCAAAGTGCGTGCTGTGGTCAGTTGTTGACTCAGGCCCCCAATCGTCCGCCAAGCTCAGCCAGGAATTCTGGATTCAAACTGCACACTGTGTCCAACCAGAGTCTTAGAGCTGGTACTGGGCCAAAAGCTCAGCTAGAGTCTCTGGGCCCAATTTGTCTGCCAAACACAGTCAGGGACTCTGGCCCCAAACTGCACGCTGAGCTCCACCCGAGTCTCTGGGACAGATTTGTGCACCGAGCTCAGCCAGGGACTCTGGACTCACACTGTGCACTGAGATCAGCCCGGGACTCTGGGCCTAAATTGCTTGGATAGTCCAGGCAGAGTCTTAGGGCCGCCGAGCCTGAGCACAAAGCTCAGCTAGAGTCTCTGGGCCCAAACTACCTGGCAAGTCCAGCTAAAGCCTCTGGGCTGAATCCGCGTGCTCTCAGCCTGCGTCAGCACCCCAGAACTGCCCGCTGAGCTGAGCTCGTGTCTAGTGCAGAACTGCTCGATGAACTGAACTAGCGCCTCTGGTGTAACTGAGCGCTCCGCCCTGCCTGTGTCACAGCAGGAAAACTGCGGCTACGCTGAGCTAGTGCCTCTGGAGGAACTGAGTGCTCTTCCCAGCCTGTGTCACAGCAGGAGAACCGCGGCTGCGCTAAGCTAGTGCTTCCAGTGGAACCGAGCGCTCTGCCCAGCCTGTGTCACAGCAGGGGAGCTGCCACTGAGCTCAGCTGGTGCCTAGAATGGTATTGAGCACTTCACCCAGCCTGTGTCACAGCAAGAGAACTGCGGCTGCTCTGAGCTAGCACCTTCAGTGGAACTGAGTGCTCTGCCCAGCCTGAGTCACAGCAGGAGAACTGCGGCTGGGCTGAGCTAGTGCCTCTGGTGGAACTGAGTGCTCCGCCCAGCCTGCATCATAGCAGGGGAGTTGCCGCTGAGCTGATCTGGTGCCTAGGGTGGAACTGAGTGCTCGGCCCAGCCCGCGTCACAGCAGGGGACCTGGGGCTGAGCTGAGCTAGTGCCTTGGGCAGAATTGCTTGCTGAGCTGAGCCAGCGTCTCTACGGTACTGAGCACTGAGCTGAACCCAGGACTCTGGGGCTGAACTGTCCGCCGAATCCAGTTTGGGTCTCAAGGTACCATGCGACCGAAATCCTGTCCAGAGTCCCCTGTCCAGAGTCCCCTCTCCCACAGCAACTCCCACCAGCCACCACACCAATCGCCTCCACTGGAAGGCTCTAAGCTGCAAATCTCAGCCGCCACCACTGCTGACGCTGGTGCCACTGGTGCCACCGCTGCTGCTGCTGCCTCTGCTGCTGCTGTTCCAATCCAAGAAAATCCATGCTCCTACCGTGTGTAGGGGCATGCAGGTCCTCTGCACCCTGGTCCCTCTGAACCGTGGAGCACTCCTGCTGCCGTGGTGTGGGGAACTTGGTGTTCCTGGCTCAGAAATCTGTGGAATTCCCTGAATTGCTCACTGGAGCTTCCAAACATGGTCCACACTGCTCGACGCCATCTTGGATCTCCCCATAAACAGTATTTTAAAGGATAGAGAGCTTTTGTCTTAATATGTAAAATGAAGTATTATTTAAAGAGTGCATCCTGTATTTAGGTGGCTGTTTTGTATAGATTTTGTGACAGAGTATACGTGTGTGCCTTACTGTGCTGTGGGACAGACCTGTGACTTACTTCATTTTGACTCAGGGACGGGACACTGACCCCCAAGCCCGACCACCTCGTAAATCATGCTGATGGTGTTTTTAAGGGAAGAGAGTGGAGAGAGCACACTTCATAATGCCTTTTAGCAGGACAGACACGGTTGGTCTGGATTGCGTTCTGTAAATCAACCTGCAATTTTTAGATTTATGGGTATGGCTTGCTGAAGAATAGACTCTGATAACATGAATATATTCTCTCTGTGTAACTGAGTGTGAAAATGGTACATCACAAAGTAAAATGCTTCTTTGAGAAAGTAGTTTCCACAGCCAGTATTGAGAATTCACTTGCATTTTAGCCCAAATTGCTCTGAAAGAAAAGGGATGTTTTTGAATGCTTTGATTAAAGCAGGCAGACTTTTCCAGAATAAAATGTGGCATCTGTATTGTTTCTTGCTTATATCTTTAAGCATTACACAACCTTGTGCTATGTCTTGGTAGAATCTATTATTAACCTGAAGTGAATATACTGTGAAATTCAAGCCTCTGGATGAGCCACCAGCTCAAGTTGTGCTGGTGGTAAACTGCTTTATAGGAACTACAGAACCAGTGCAGTGGACATGATAGAAAACATCATATAGTTGATTCCACGTATTTCAAAGAACAAACATTTATTTCTGCAGAAAAATAATTATAAATTAGTAGAATGTAAGGAAGGGCTTTGGTGTTAGGTGTGTATATCTTTTGCAAGTGGCAGAGAAAGCTAAGACTTACAACACATTGGGAAACTTTGAAGTTCCTTTTTAGAAACAATTGATCATTAACATGAGTGTCATATGTAGAAACCCATGTAATATCAAGGTGGACGTGTAGGGGCAAAAATTAATAGCATATCCTTTATGTAATTTATATTCTGCACTTAATACTATGTTCTGTATGACAACCCGTCCTCCAGGTGTCTTCATCCTGGGTTCTGGGAATGACCACGTACTGCTGTAAACTAGACTTCCAGCAGCCTGTAGAAACTCCCCCAGAGCAATTAGATACAGTTAAATTCCATTGCCATAGCCTGTCAAAGCTACCCGACCCTACTAGGAAAAACTGCCTTGCGGCCCAAAACACCTTCCAACGCAGAGAATTCCACATTCCAAATACACCCTTATTCTCACCCAATATGCCTGACCCAATCAATTTATAGACCAATCGCAGTACTGCTCCTGAAGTCGGCCTTTGCTAGAGTATAAAAACTTTATGAATTTATTGTTCAGGGTCACCTGACTCCTGTGTGCAGGTAGACCCCAGTGCGCTGGAATATTAAAGCCTCTTGCTTTTGTATCAAGCCGTTCTCCGTCTCTCTCATTTGATGCTTCCCGGTATAGACTCTCCCGACCAGAGTGTTACAGAGGAAAGTGTGAATGCATAGAGAAAATGGAGTATTCGAGGCCAAGAGAAAGTGCCAAGGATGGAGGTGCTCATACTGTTACTTTGCATGGAGTGGTTAAGGAACGTTGTGGGTAGGTGGCCAGGATAAACAGAATGGCTTGTTTCAACCATAACAAACAAGGAAATAAAGCTCAGAGTTGCTTTAATTTTTTTTTATAGAGAGAGTCTTATGTAGACCAGGCTGGCCTTGAAATCAATATGCTGCCGAGCATGGCCTTTAGTTTCTGAGCCTCCTTCTTACAGCCCCTGTACCCATGGATGTTTGTTACCATGCCTAGTTTCATGCAGTGCTGAGGATCACACAGGGTCTCATGTGTGCTAGGCAAACACTCAGTTGAACTACATTGTAAACTCAAGCTTGAAGGTAACAATCAAAATATCCTCTGTCGGCACAATAACCTTGCCCAAAGCCCCCATAACCATCTTCAGAACACACTTCTGCAAGAACACGTGTCTTATAAATGTCTACCTTTCAACGGTGGCTCCCACCACCTAAAGTATTAACCTAGGACAATTGTTCCAAGATATCTGATGCAATCGTGCTGATTTCACCTTCAGAAACTTGTTCATTCTTAAATACAGTCTCCTTGAATACACTCGTAATTATTCTAGCACAAACATTCCCAGGGCAATGCTGTTATTTCCACATTTTATTATTTTGGGAAGAATCTCTCTGACTCATTGAAAAGTCTTGAAGGAGTTAAAGGAATGGATTTAATGGTATCTATGAATGACATGAGGACAGGAACACTCCAAAGTGTAGTTGGAAGGAAGAATTTTATTGTAGATGTGAGGTAGCGTACAGCCAGAGGCATCTGGAAGAGTCCAGAGAGGAGAGAAAGACATAGGCTGAACATGACCAGCACAGTCACCCGGGTCATGAGAGGAGGGAGAGGGTGAGAAGAGAAAGGAAGTCAAGAGGAGCCAGGGAAGAGAACCAAGAGCAGAGCCAAGAGAACCAAGAGATTGCATGGCCAAAATGGCAGGTTTCCATGGAAACCAGAAGTAGGGCAGAAGGGAAGCAGAACCCCTGTGCTGGAGAGGGGTAGGGTAGAGGTCAGGAGTGAGCAGAGCAGAGAGGAGCCACAGGTGCAGGAAGCCGGCAGCTGGGGTGAGTTTGGGTATGCTCACAGCCAGTTGTCCTGAGTATTTTTTGGGCCTTACTATCTGGAGGTGGGGGATAGCAAGCACTCCAGATAGACAAACGGCTCTCACAACAGAGACATGGCAGAAGCACACCTTTGTGTTTATTGAAAATTAAGATAGCTGGAGGTCAGAAAGCCAAACAAACAAACAAACAAGCAGGGTAGCAGGAGATATTCTCTCTGGGATAGCACAGACACAAGTTGCAGGAAGCGTTTTGGTGCTTTATGAAGGAAGTGGTACCCTTAAGTTACTCAATATTAGAAAGAAAAAATATTAAACACAAGTACAGATGCATAAGTAAAACAGTACTTGTTTAAAAGCAGTATGGGTTAAAGCCGACATTGGTGGAGTAGAAGCAGAAAACAGATGGGTCTTAAATTTAAGTTTCCTGATTTTTTTTTTTGTCATGAAATATAATATGTAGAAATATGTTTGTTAAGACGGCAGTATTGTAACTGAGGAATTGTTTGTTTCTCTATTTTAGCATATTGCTTTGTGAGTTCTGAAGTTAAATTATTGAACATATACAAATTTAGAAGCTTTGTGCTAATTGAAACATTTATCTCCAGGAGCTGTCTCTGTCTCTGGTGATAATATGGCTTCCTGAAGGAAATTAGTTTTTGCATCTAAACTAACCAAATAAACTAAAGTCCCCAGCCCCATGGAGACCTTCTTTGTGTTCCCCGAGCCTCGGGCCCACCCTGGAGTGTGGTTGATCTATCCAGATCACTGCATTGGAGAAAACTGGTTTTCCTTCTCTCCTGCAGCTCTCAGTTGCAAGGAGTTTCTTTGTCAGGGGCAGGGCTTTGAGTCTACCTCTCCTGTTTGAGGCTCTGCAGGTCTTGGGCAGGCTGTCAGTTTCTGTGAGTCCATGTGTGCATCAGGCCTACTGTGGCTGGCAAGTGCTGTTTCCTTGGAATCATCTACCCCCTCTGGCTCTAGCAATACTTTGGTCTTCTCTTTCTAATTCATCCCTGAGCCTTAATGGGAGGAGCGCGATAAACACACAAAGGATGAATGCTGCAGTCTCTCCCTCTCTGCACATTGTCCAGTTGTGAGTGTCTGTACTAATTACCAGCAACTGCAATAAGAGAGCTCTCTGATGGGAGCTGAGTGATTCATTCGCCCATGGATATAGCAATATGTTATTAGGTGTCAGTTTCTTGCAATGTAGTAGTATAAAGGTAGTAGGTTTTCCCTTAGGGCCTATCACCTATCTCGTCGCACGTTCTTGACCTCATTAACAGTGTCAGATACTGAGCCCTAATCCAACTAAGAAACAAAACGACCTGGTTGCTTACTCCCATGACATCTGTGCCACTATTGTTATCATGGGTATAACTTGCAGCCAGGATGTTATTGTAGCTTGCAGGATTTTCATCCGGATGAGACTGACGATTTTTTTTCTCATTCTGTAGCATGTGCAGTTCTTTCCTACACTATGAACACTGGTCAGATGGGTAAACTTTCTAACTGGGCACCAGCTTGAGCAATCCATGTTTGATGACATAAATATGAGGTGTCTTCAGTGAAAGGAGCTTTCCATCTGCTTGTAGAGGGTAACGAATAGCAGCACTGTGGTGTCTATAGCATCTCTTTGGTCAATGGTTTTTAAAGTTGTAACCCATTCTTGATAGTGGGGGTTTGGCTTGGTAGCACATCACATTGTTACATGGTAACTCCATTTAAACAAATTTAATGTATAGTTTCAAGAAGCTTCTACAAAAATACGTTTATGACTGGCTTTCAAAAGGCCATTGTTTAGTGTTAATTATCCATAATCCCTCCTCTGCCCTGCCTTCTCATCTCCTACATCCTCTTTCTAATACTATATTATACTCCATTTTAGCACAAAGATGTTTGTTTCTGAGACAAGATTTCTTTTTGTAGCATTGGCTGACATGGAACTATGTAACTAACTCTCTAGACCAGGCTGGCTCCAAACTCAGAAATCTGCCTGCTCTGTATTCCGTACTGTATTTAAAGGTCTGTGCCACCACCACCCAGTTCACTATGATTTTGATAAGGCATCCATTTCTAAGCCTTGAAATAAATAGATGAATTCACTTTTCTTTTGAACTACTCACTACTAAATCTTAAAACACACACACACATGTTTGCTCACACACACACACACACACACACACACACACACACTGTTCACAAAAAGTCTTTTATATCTTCAGGTAATAAATAGTGACTTAATACTCCTATGGCTTCAAGAACTGATGGTGTCAATTGGGACAACTTTATGTGTATTTGATGGGACAAGAAATGTGGTGTCTTGCCAGCAGTAGACCAAAACACATGTAGAGACCCACAGCCAAACACTAGACAGAGATCTGGGAATCTTGTGGAAGAGGTGGGGGAGGGATGGAGGAACCCAAAGGGGATAAGAACTCCACAAGAAGACCAACAGAATCAACGAACCTAGGCCATGGGACCTTACAGAGACTGAACCACCAACCTAAGTGCTTGCATGGACTAGACCTAGGCACCCTACACATATGGAGCTGATGGACAGCTCAGTCTTTGAGTCTCTTAGCAACTGGAATGGAGGTTGTCACTGACATGGGCGCAGTTACCTGCTATTGGGTCACTTTCCCCCAGCTGGCCAGCCTCGTTTAGCTTCAGTGGGAGAGGATGAGCTTAGCCCTGATGCAAGATGACTTGGCTGGGTGGGATGACTCATGGCAGGGGCTCTCTTCTCTGAGAAGAAGGGGAGTAGGGACTGGGGGTAGAGGGCAGAAGGATGGGACTGGGAGGAGAGGAGGGAGTGGGTGTGAGCAGTATGTACAGTGAATAAATAAATTAAAGAGAAAAAGGAAGTGGTGTGTGTGTGTGTGTGTGTGTGTGTGTGTGTGTGTGTGTGTGTGTGTAAAGCAAAAAGGAGAACTAATTGGTTCATGTTGGATTCTGGATAAGGACCAAATGCTGTTCATATGAACTACCCCGAATGAGGACTGACTTTACTTGTGTATGCAGGATAGCAGCTTGAATTAAGAAAGCTGTGTGTCTGTGACAATTAGAGCAAAGGTAAACAACACTAAGGACCCATCTTACGAGAACGGCTACATGGCACAACTAAAAGTGGTAATTAAACATCTTACTAGGTAGCATCACTTTGTGCATTAAAATACACACCTCCCTATTGCTTTTGACTTCAAGTTACAGCTAAAAAGCACAGGTCAAACCACACCATAGTGTTTGATAAGGAATAATGAATGATGCTGGGACAACTGCTTTTGTGGGTTTTTTGTTTTGTTTTTCTTTTTAAAGTTATAATATTGAGAAAAAAGTATAACATTTCTGGATTGAATTTCCAATGAACAATAATGTTCTGATGAAAAAAATTATATGTAGCATGGGTCATAATTCATAAGCTAACAACATTAGATTCCTTTCTAAAGCTCTCACGGTAGAGACAGTTGTTTCATTTTTGATTTGTATCTTGGTAATTTAAATATGTAAAATAACACAAAATAATACTGTTGGAAGTTTTTTCTTTTATTATATTTGGCTACGTGTGACAGGAGCTACAAGGAGTTCAAGTAACTTACCATAATTGACCGGCAGAAGAATGATTAAGTTCCCTTTGAGACCAAGTTACTCCCTATGGGTTAAGTCACAAATAGATGAACAAATATTAATTGTATTAAAAATAATTCAGTTTATCTTTGGGTTTAAAATGTCTTGGGATTCTTTTCTATTTGGTATGCTTCTTTGGTATTTCACTTTATTTATATGAAGTATTTCATAATTTGGGCATCCCAGCAACCTATTGAAATGTTATATTGTGTAGATAGTATATTTTTAAAAATCAAAAAATTGGAAAATCCAGTGCTTGAAAGCCTTCCTCAGTTGCTGTACACATGTGTCTTCTTCTAGCCTAGATAATTTCAGAGGTCTTTCCCTATGCAGTTATCACAGATGCAAATGTAAGTCCAGAGTCTGCAGTTTTATTTGTATTATCACAGCCTAATGAATTCTGTTGTACAGCAGGTGTCAAATTCTATTCGTTGTTTTGCAGTTGGGTATGAATAGAAGATGTATTGCCACTGCAAGTGAAACTAATATGGAGCTAATGAGCGGTAATGAGCAACTGTTTTGTCATTATTGAGGCAACCACTGAGATGCTAATAAACTCTCATTGTGTTCTTTAGAAAAGCAGTGACCAGGATTTACAATATGGCCTTAATATTGCCAAAGCCTGAGGGAAAGATAAATAAATAAATAAGTAAATGGTGAAATATTAAACTGAGAGTGATTTAGCCATTTTCTGTGTGATGGTCTTTCTGCGTAGTCAAATGAGCTTGCTATAATGTCTTCCGAGAACTCTTATAACCTAAGAAAAGATGAAGACCATGTGTCCATTAGGTGGCTATGAAGTTGAGAAAATAGACACTGTGCCTTATTTTCCTTAATTAAATATGATTTCAGAGTTTCTCACTTGCCAGTTCCTTTGTAGTATAATGAACTCTAACACTGGCAATATTTTTGTTTAACTGGGTTATTAGAAGTAACATTACTGAGAGGGTTTACTTTTTTGTAATTAACCTTATTTGTTCCCATGGGTATCTTAACTTGGTAAATAACCAAGAGTTTTATCACACGGTATTCTTGCCATATGTTTTATATCTATGCTTTTTCTACATGAGTGTAGAGGAGGGAGGTCAATAAATATTTATAGGATGAATGATAAATAAGTAATTGAATGAATGGAGAAAAATCCTTTCATTAAATTTGCTTTCTTAGGTAGAAATAATGTTGTTCAAAAGAGTTGTTAATACATAGCCATATAAAATACCCCAAGATCCCACTGGGCTTTGAACACTTTGTATTTTTGGATAAAATGTTTTAGTGTATGTAACTGAAAGCTTGTTGCTATGCACGATTAGTTTATGTTAACTCTGAAAGCTAATTAATTTTGGTACTTTACTATAGATTTATCCTATAACTCATGTATAAATGTGTACTTTAATTAATTAACTACTTAATCCTTTGATACACATTCAAGGTTTTGGGATTTAGATGGATGGTCAAGTACTTGTCTACTGTATGTGAGGTCTTGATTGAATATCAACCACATAAAAATTATTGCTCATATACATTTTATAGTCTCAAAAGTCTAGCTATTTTATTAAATATAAAGATTTAACTTTCTTTCTTGGCTGTTGAATTAGCTCTTTTAGACATCAGTCTACATAACAAAGCCATCCAACTTGAGGTATTCTAGATTGCATCATTTGTACGATCTCTTTCTAATCTCGAACATGGCCGCATTATATGCATATATGTAAAAATTCTTTTTATGATACATATGATCAAGACATGCACAAATATAATATATTTATATAAATATAATATATTTATACTCTGTAGGTTCTATAGAAATTGAGAAACAAATATAAAGAGAATATCTCTGGAATACTGAAACATTAGAAGGAAGAACAATCCTGCTCTAAAGGACAATACAGATCCAAAGCACTGCACAAAGCATTTTTATAGTATTTAGAGAGGAAGTATATTGGGTTGGGATGTTTGCTAAATGGGCTGAACTATTAGAGCAGTGCTATGCTAGGCTTTCTCCAAATGAACACAAGCATCGCTCTCATACGTTTGGGATTTGAAGAGCAACATGGACATAGCCTATGCCATACATTTAAACTTCTTCTCATATTTGCACACCTAACTGTAAAGTGTTTTAGCTTCAGAAATGCAAAATGCAAGGAAGTACATGTTTTTGAGAGCTTGTTTTTCATTTATGGCATTGGTATTGACTTTAGACACTGCCATAGTGACCGTATCTACACCCCAGTACCTTCTACAACTATGCTATTTGGGAGAAAGTTTGTCACAGAAGTATCTCCTGTACCACCTAGTTATATTGATAACTAATTGTACTACTTATAAATTTAGGTGACGTGGCATCCTTGAGAAGCATATCTAGCAATTATTATAAGGCTTCTGTTCGCTGTGGTGACCTGAAGATGACAAATGGGAGATAAATGTGCCATATAAATATAAGTTATGGTTCACTGGAGCCTGTTCATTAAAGCACAATAAATTCCCAGTGTAATCTTAAATTTTGGTAAAAGCAATTTTTACCATTAAAGTTCTGGAAATTTTAAAGCAATGATCCTTAAAAAATGAGCTATAATTTTAACGTTCTCTGTCATTATGCAAAAATAAATTATAAATTATCACCTCAATTCAAATTTGAAGTAGTTTATCTATATTTGATTGTAAATATAGAACTTATGGACATATTAAGAATTAGAAAGAAATTGCTACTAAACCATCACAGTTCTCATTATCATGTTTAATCAGATTTACTTGTATTGATCGTCCATTGCTTATAGGGATTAGAGAGAGTGACAACATAATTTTTCCAATGGCTCTATTACTGAAATAATGGTAAAACACATTGTGTGTGTGGATACTGCTCCCTGTCATAATAATAAATGCATACTGTAAAAACTAGAAGATCACAGAGAAACTTTAGTAAAGAGCAACTGTTCACTATTTCAACTTTATCCAATTTCTGGCTTTTTCTTTGCATCATTTCTTTTTTTAATTAAGATGTATTTTTTTTTCATTTTTAATTAGTGTATTTTGTGCATAGAGCAAATGCTTGCAAGGACCAGAGGAGTCAGATAACTCTGTAGTTGAAGTTCCAGGCAGCTGTCAATCACCTGTTGTAGGTGCTAAGAACTGAACTCACCTCCTCTAGAAGAGTGCTATATGCTATTAACCAGCCATATTTAATAATTTCTTCTTCTCTCATATATTTACATCCTGATCACAGTTTACCCTCCCTCCTCTCCTCCCAGTACTCCACCCCACCCCAACCCAAACAGCTCCCCTCTCACCCACATCCACTCCTCCTCCATTTCCCTTCAGAAGAGGGTCGGCCTTCCAGGGATGTCAACCAAGCGCGCCACATGAAGTTACAATAAGACTAGGTACATCCCTGACTTCACGGCTGGACGAGGCAACCCAGTGGGAGCAAAAGGGTCCTAAAAGCAGGCAAAAGAGTTGGAGGTAGTCGTCACTTACCAGGAAAGTGAGACAGAAGGGAGGACATCCTACTGGGACTCTAGGTGAGAGAAGCATGGGAGAATGGGGAAATAGAAGGATCCAAAGGGTCCTAGAAACCTACAAGAAGAACATTATGATGGGCAGATCTGGGTCCAGGGGTCCTGCTCAAACTATGGCACCAACCAAGGACGATACGGGCAGTAAACTTCGCACCCCTACCCAGATCTAGCCAATGGACAGAACATTCTCCAGAGTTGAGTGGAGAGCAGAGTAAGAATTTCACACGTACTCTGGTGCCTCATATTTGACCACGTCCCCTGGATGGGGAGACGTGGTGGCACTCAGAGGAAGGATAGCAGGTTACCAAGAAGAGACTTGATACCCTATGAGCATATAGAGGGGGAGGGGGTCCTCCTCAGTCACTGTCATGGGGGGGGGGAGTAAGGGGAAAATGGGAGGGAGAGAGGAATGGGAGGATACAAGGGATGAGATAACAATTGAGATGTAATATGAATAAATTAATAAAATATATTTTAAAAAAGGTGTCAGAGGTAGGCCCTCAAGTTAGGAGTCCCACAAGAACACTAAGTGATCCCACTATAACATACATACAGAGAGGGCTTAGGTCAGTCCCTACACAGACTCATTCATTGTTCGTTCAGTCTCAGTGAGCCCCTCTGAGCCTTGCTTAGCTGATTCTGTGGGCTATTTAAAAAAAAACTTTCTAAAATGATTTTTAATTCTTATTTTATGTGCATCGGGGTTTTGCCTGTAAATAGGTCTGTGTGAGGGTGTTGGATTTCGTGGAGGTGGAGTTAGAAGCAGTTATGAGCTGCCATGTGGGTTCTGGGAACTGAACCCAGGTCCTCTGGAAGAACAGCCAGTGCTCCTAACCTCTGAGCCATCTCTCTAAAAAAATTAATTTTATTCATTTCTGTGCAGTTGTAATCAGTTTCCCTTTTCTCTTTAAAACTATTTATTTTTATTTCTGTGTATGTGCATGCTCCTGTATGAGTGCAGGCGCCTGTGGAAGCCGGAGTGGGGGGAGGGCGGGGCGTGGTAAAAGATCGACTTCCTAGAGCCGCTCCACGAGGCTCTGGGAACCACGCTCTCCAGTCTTCTGAAAGAGCAGCACGTTTTCTTAACGGCTGAGCCGTCTCTTAATTCCACTCAAGACTTAGGTTTCCAAACACGGGGCTGGCCCCAGCTGATGTTCTTTGAATATGGCCGGTACTTTGAGTACTTAAGACTTCCTCGCCGCCACTCTCTCTTTGAAGCAGGGTCTCACGATGTAGACCCAGGTGGCCTGGAACTTACTCCGCAGACAAGGCTTGCCTGCTTTAAGTTAACAGAGCTCTCCCAGCTTCTGCTTCCCAAATGCTGGGGTTAAAGCAATGTGCTACCACACCCAGGAAGCCTGTCGAACGGATGAGTGTAAATAGAAGAGAGAAGCCAGTGTCCAGGCGGGAAACCGACTCTACTCCTGATGGATACTACCATAGCAATTGCTTATTTCTTGGGCTTTGGCTAATTTACTCCCTTTCCATTTTGTCAGTTCTCAATGTCTGTTGATGGCCAGGTGTCTGCTGGACCCTTTTGGAGGCAGTAAAAAAAAAAAAATGACTTCTCAAACCATGAATGCATCATTTTTGCCTGGTTCTTTGTTATTTTGATGGCACAAAAGCAGTGGCCAGGAAAGATGCTGGCACCATAGCTTAGAGCCAGGTAGCTGTACCAACCTGAACTCACAATCAAAAAAGGAGACAAGGGAAAGCAGCTTCACAGAGTGTTCCTGGTAAAGAAGGAAAACTTATTACCTTCATTAAAATGTGGCTTTTGGGGCTAGAGAGATGGCTCAGTGGTTAAGAGCACTGACTGCTCTTCCAGAGGTCATGAGTTCAATTCCCAGCAGCCGCATGGTGGCTCACAACCATCTATAATGTGATCTGATGCCCTTTTCTGGCTTGCAGGTATACATGGAGGCAGAGCACTATATACATAATAAACAAATATTAAAAATAAATAAATAAATAAAATGCGGCTTTTGAGTACAGGTTTTTAATATTCTGTGTGGCCAGGGAGGAAGTTTCCCCAAACACAGTCCCTGTCTTGAACAAATACCTGAGGTGGTCACTTGAAGAGTGAGATGAAGAATTTTTTAAATGGAATTTAAGTTTTATTTGAAACGGAGTATGACAAACTAATTAAAAATTGGCAATGTTTTCTTGATACTGTACAAGATAAAACTATGCATTCAAAGAAAACAACTGGTAGCATTATGTCTAAAGATAACATTTAAATGTTCAGACTAAAGTTTTATGAAACATTGTGTCTACTATTCTGGGCTTGATAAGTTCCAAAGGTTTTTTTTTATTTTTTAATGAGAATGATAGTGATATTTATCAAAGTTATTTCTTAAAAAATATATCAATGATTGAAGATAGATATAATTCAGTAAACTGTTTCTTCTGAATGACCATGGCACTGTGTTGAAAAATCATTTCATGAATGGAAAATTTGTCCACAGTTGCATATTACTTCCTGAATTTCATGTGTGGATTCGTTGATATGGTTGCAGCAGACAGAATTTGCATTTGGCAGGTGCTAGTACAATGAAGAAGACCCAAATGAGTCTAAAAAAACCATCAGAAAACTCCTTTGCTGTTACATTTTGTGTGATATCAGATTTTCTTGATATTTTTAACAAAACTAAAGATGTCACAGGAGATAAGCCGGGCATTGTGTGTTACACAGTTGTAATTCCCATACTGGGGAATGTGACGCAGGAGGATTGAGGATTTCAGGCCGTTCTGGGCCTCATAGGGAGAACTTGTCTCAAGCAACCAACATAAAACAATACAAGACAAACAATAGGATCAGACCACAAACCATCGCAGGGCGCGGCGGGGAGGGGCAGGGAGGCAGGTAGAAATTGGCTCTCTTTACTAGTGCACATACAACAAAGACTTGCAAAGTTGTAAAATGAGGTTTGTTTAGCTTGTGAAAATGTTATTTACGCTATAATGCATTGTCATTGTTTTGAAATGTACACACACACACACACACACACACACACACACACACACAAACATTCAGGTTCAACTTCCAAAATAATGATTATTCAAAGCATATAATTCATGTAAACAAATTTGGCTGTCTTTATGCACTTTTAAGGTTATACAGGGACCGAGAGATGAAAGCGTTTGAGTACAAATTACTGAGTTTTACCTACAAAGCCCGAGCACTTGCTGTTTCCTTTATGCTTCGCCAATTCTTTTTCTGGATTTTTTTTTTTTTTAATAATTTTGCCCTTTTGTCCTTTAGCTTGGTGAAGTGGGGGTAGAAAACGAGAGACTGCTTGCTTTTTCTGTAGCTCATGCAGACAGCCATTATTTTCCAGGCTATAATACATTGTTCTTAAGAGAAAAAGATTCTTCTTGGACATATCACTATCAACTTTACTTATGGGCTATTGATGTTTCAAGTTTGTTGAAATGAGTTGACACTCCTACGTCTTTAAACCAGTGCAGTTTATGTTACAATATTATTTCAGTGTGATTTCCCCCACCCCTCAATTAGCAAAGGCAGACCTCTCTTTCAGCCAAGTTGCCAGTGACCTCGTCATTCTTCCTGTGTGAAGAGGTAGCAATCTTTTAAAATTCCAGTGACCGTAAAGTTTTCTTTAAGAATGTCAAATAGAACCATCTAGAGACATTTCTGGTAATCTTACACAGTCATCAGCAGAAGACAAAGGTGGCTACGGCTTTGGAGAGTGGAAGCCTTGATCATGGTACCGTTGCTTGGTCTCTTTCAGTGGGATTTCAAAGGCTGTTTTCAGTAATGTATGTTAATGCTTTATTTTCGAAGTTTTCTTTCTTCCATAAGCTCCTCATACTTTGACCAGGAACTGACCTTTCCCCTCTTTGAAATTTACCCTCCAACCCCCCCCCCCCCCCCCCCATCTCCAAGCCAGCTTTTCATTAGGGAACATGGGAGACGTCCCCTCGTGTTGCTATGCGTTGTGCTCTGGTGTCAAGCCTCCCTGACAAAAATCAAAGAGCTGCGAGAGCCAGAAGCATGGACTCTGTGATCTCAGCCCCCTAAAGAGAAGCGTCCCCGAGAGAGGTTCAGTTCGTGTCAGTTACATCTTAATTCATCGCAGAGACGGGAAGCAGGCAGCCGTTTGAGTACTTTTATTGAGAGAGAATTTCCAAATCACCCGATCAGGTTAAGACTTCACTTCTCCTTTGAATGGATCCAGGTCCAGGTAAAATGAAAGAGCTGCAGCTCACATGCAGAGTGACGTAAAATGAACTTTTAAGAATGGTAAAATAAATTTTGCTGCGTTTCTTCAGGTTGAGCAGGACTTGCGCATTTGCAGGAGCCCCTTAACTTTAAGGAGCTGCCCACTGCCTAGAATAATCGAATTCGGATATAACTGTACTTGGAGTTTTGCAGTGCCGTCAGTGGAGATGAGCGATGGAGCTTACAGGACCTAGAAGCTTCCTGATGTGCAGGTAGCCAGCTATGGCAACCAAGACCGAGCTGGCACTGGCCTGTCTTAAAAGTGCCATTGAATTATTCTCCTGGTTTAAAAGAGACCGAGTCTAATTTTAAAAGTTTAAGAATATCCAACGTTCTTGGGAAATACGTTGAAACTTTAAGCGACCTTATTAATTGAATATTAAAGTGCACCTGTCCCCATTTTTACTACATGGACGCCTACACTAGAATTACATCACTGGCACAGTCCTGTTGTCTCCAAGGCACTTGGGGTTTAGAAACTTTGTCAAACAGAATTAGTAAGTTTCAGAAATTAAGCAAAAAAAAAAAATAATAATAATAATATGGCTTCACAGACTGTGAATTTAACCACCTCATAGGTTTCCGTTAACAGTTAGTTAAAGTACTGAGGAGACAGAACTAATAATAAATTTTGGTGGCAAGTTACAGGATTTTTATACTTTTTCATATTTGGCCTTCCTGATTTAGTTCGCTTTTATCGTAAAGCAAGAGAAATTTCACACCTTATTCCATGCTATTTTCTAATCAAATGTTCTCCTTTCTTACTATTCAAATTCTACCCTTTCAAAAATGCCCATTTCAAATTTAATTTTCCTCATAAAGCTACCTGCCTTTAAGAACCACACACTCTCCAAATTTGACAGTTGGAATACAGCATGATAGGTGGGTAATGCGGCTTCCACTCCAGGTAAGAAGTTATTAAGACAACTTGGATCCTGGGGAACATGCTGTTCCATGTCTGCCCCAGTTTGCTGGTGTAAATTCCCTAATGTAACCATCTTCCGAAGGGAGGGGCATGTTTCCACTTCCACTTCCAGGTAAGAGTTCACCACTGAAGAAAGTCAGGGCAGGAAGTTAAGGCAGGAGCCTGGAGGCAGGAACTGAGGCAGAGGCCATGGATGGGTGATGTTACCTTTTTGTCTGCCCAAGGCCCTCCTGCCTAGAGATAGTACTGTTTACAATAGGCTTGGGCATTGTACATCAAGAAATCAAGAAAATGCTCCAGTAAACATTCCTATAGGCAGTTACCATGGAGACAGTCCTTAAATTGAGGCTCTCTTTGCTAACTATGACAAAGAGCAGTGTCTTTCCCTCACAAACATCCAGGAACTAATAGTTGTTACCACACTATTTGCTACTATGCATACTGTTTTGGATCATGATTTCTGCCTATATTGGTATCCGTCACTAATCTCTTTGTTTATTAATGATTTTTCACTATCAATAGATTCTGTTTTTATTCATATAGGTTTGCTACTCTTTTAGATGGGTAAAAATGAAATGACAAGGACTAGCTCTGTAGACCTTGTCTTTAAAATCAGATAATTTACAGTCTAGAGCAGAAAAGTAGATTCTCCAAATCTGTAAGCAGATTTGGAGAAAGAATAGAATGCTGCTGCTTGGAGAAACAAAGACCGTACAAGCAGATACACACCTATGGGGTGATCTTGCCTGACAGGTATACTGCTCAAAGTGTAAAGAGTTTAAGTAATTGGTATGAGACAGTAAAGCTAGTTACTGAAGAATGGAAATTTGTCTGGCATTTCACTCAACAACATTTGTCCTTAAACTGGGGCCAGGGAAGAGCAGTGTCATGTTCAGGGGCCTGTAATAATCACTGAAAATTAGTGTTGGAGAAAGTGTGATCAGGACAGATGAGTGTGGAGCATTACAGTAGATGTGGGGAGCAGATGGCAATTTCCAAAGCTGTGACTTTATTCTCCCGATCCACGCTTCTAACCCAAGAGAGTCCTTTGAATTCTTTTCCTTGATTCTAATTTCCTTTTTCTAATGCCAACTTTGTTTCTTCTTGGTGCAGCTATTCATTTTTAATCCTTTCTTACTTGTTTCTTTGAATATTTAAGCAATAAATTTATTTTCTTGTTCAATCCAACCCCATAATTTTTTTTTTTTTTTTTTGCCTCCGTTTGACTCCTTGCTCCTGTTTTATGAAAACCCTTTCTTTAAGTCATTTTGGTACACCAAATAAAAATTTTCATAATATGTCTCACGTAGGAAGTAATTTCAGTGATATACTTCTATTCCAAGTTCTCATGGAATTGTACTTTTACCTTATGTTGCAGTATTTTAAAAATATATTTTAGATAATATGTAAATACATCTTTGTCATTCAACTTGGAATCTCCTAGACATGTGTGTGTCTATGTCTTTAGTCCCCTGTATATTTTAACTTTTTAGATAATTTGTTTCAAGTTCTGCCTGTTGTTTGAAAGTCAGTACTTAGGATCTTTACTTCTGTCTACACTGTCTATCAGGTGATTTGCTGACTTTTCCGAGTTTTAATTTCAACGTCTTTATTCTGGAGGACCAAATTAAGTCTCTAGTTGCTACAGAATTTCTCATGTCTTGTAGAAAAAATATCCAACAGTTAAATAATAGCTGAAATAGCTCCCTGCCTTGAGAATGCACTGTCGAGGGCAGAGCCAAGTTTTGTAGCCTAGTTAATTGTTCTTTATTTTTTAAAAACCAGTATTAAGCTTATATTGAAACAATTTTGCTATTTTTATGTCTGCAAATATAAAAATATGCTAAGACTATTGGGCTTTATTTTGGTAAATGCACTGGGGTGAACACAACTGAATCCTGGTAGATCACACACACACACACACAAACACACACACACACACACACACACACACACACACACACACACACACACACCCCAAAACCAAACCAAACCAAAACATTCTTGGTAAAGAGCCTCTTGGCCCCAATGCCATGTGGATATGGGCACTGTGACTGATGGGCACCAGCGCGAGTTCATCACCTTGGAAGACATGTCTGGCACTCAAAGAGTACTTCTGAGCTATTGGTAGATACTTGCTGTGTCCAGAGTAGAGGAAAAGATAGGTGGCAGATTATTGATATTATAATTGGAAGGTAACTCTTGCCATGTTTGTTTTAGTGAGAACTTCCTGAGATATTCAAAGATGTGAAATTACTTAAATTATATATATATATGTAGTTTATATATATGTAGTTTTATATATATGTAGTTTATATATATATATGTGTAGTTTGTGTTCTCTACATTTGCCTCGTGTGTGTGTGTGTGTGTGTGTGTGTGTGTGTGTATGGTGTGTGTATTATAATGAGACAAAGAGAGGGACACATTACACACTGAGAGACTTTGCAAACAACCACCCTAGGGTTTTGTAAATAACAAAGCCTTATTGAAAAGTAACATATACTTCTCTCATCTCAGTAGTGCTCAGTTAAATGTGGACAAAGAGTTTTCATATAATGGATGTTTCCCCCCCCCCCCTGTAATTGATTGGTCACACAATGTGTGGGATGTTCTTTAGCGGTGGACAGTGCTGCTGGAGGAGATTAACTTTTCTATTAGAGCAGTTTTCTGGTGGTATTTTTGATGATGAGTGTAAGAAGCAGCTGTGCTCTTCTGAAAGGCAAGCCTTAGAGTGGATCCGCCTGTGATCTGTGCTCATGATGTAGACTGTATTTACCCTGTATAATTCTTTTCTTTCAGCTCAGTGTGACATTGCTCATTTTTAGTACAAGGCAGGTCATGTTTATCTGTTGCTCTGTCTATGGTCCAGTGATCTCTTTTGTAGTCTAAAGGGAACTGTACGAAGACTGAACTGTGTCAAGGAGACTAGGAGTGTTAAAGTTCACCAAGGGATCAAGATGAGGCTTTGCAGAAACAAGAGGGAGTTAAAATTAGTATGAATTGATTTCCTACCCCCTTTTCAGAAATTGTTCTCACATGTTGAGAGCCTTCGGCCATTTATGTTCTGCTCTCTGTTAAGATGGTGACATGCCTATGCCAGAGGATGGCCAAGGTCAATGACGTGACCTATTTTTATTTTTCCTTAATAGGAAAAAGTTGCCATTCTTTCCCAGCACTCGCCGAGGCTTTTTGTGGCTCTGCAGACGCTCCTTGTGAGCATTTCACATCTTTCCTTTGATTAAGCTTCTTACACTGCAGACCTCCTTGAACCCTAAACTTCTCATTTCCAGCTTCTCCAGTCAGATGCTCCAAATCTAGTGATCTATTATACAATATTATTAACTTCGCTGTCATTGGGCACCTTCGTTATTCACTTCACGTTTATTTAAAAAATAAAACAAGAAAGAAACATTGTTTTAAAATATTTCTAATTGAGTAATATAATTTATAAGTTTGAATTACCAAAAACAAATAAGAGAGAATTCATGAAATACACATTTCATAAGTCCTAACTTATCTTTTGGTTTTTTTCTCCTTTGGCTATGGATACAAAGAGATCTTATTTCTTCATTAAATCAGTAACACTTTATTGGTTTGGACATGAATCTACCTAAATTGATTATTAACATATTAAAGAGCAGTACATCAGTCACTATGAAAAATAAAACCAACAACATACACTAAAGCATAGAACATTTTGTAGAAAATTGAAGCCACATAATAGGTAATTAAAAAATAAAACAGCCAAATCCTAGACAAACATTTCTTTTTCAAAATGTGCAACAAAAGTTGATACCCTAAATAATTTTTGTGCCTGGAGAAAATCAAGTAATGTTAGAATTTCATGTCATGGAACATTGCTATAGGACTTTCAGTTAAAACAAAAGTCACTTCCTGGATTCATAGCTAGAGAAATGCTTTAAAAAAGTAAGATAACTTAAACGCACAGATGATTATGAAGCCAAAAAGTGGGAAGTTTTGTTGCCAGAAGAAAAGACAGGGGTGAGCAGAGTGAGCCTCTGCTGAAGGGAATGTCTCCTGTGGCACCTCAAGCCCGATGACACCAACAAATTATACGAAAGTTGATCTAGCGAGAGGTTAAAAAAAAAAAAAAAAAACCAACAACAACAACAAAAAAAAAACCAATAAAAACTAGGAATAGAGGAAAACTTTTCCAGGGTTGGTAGGCAGTTTTCTAGTGCCTTGGGTTGAGAAAGTCAAGAAATAGAATACACAAATCAAACATGTGCTTTTAATAATGGCGAGGATGCAGGATTCTAACAGTGAGGAGTGCAGTAATCGGGGTTCCAGAAAGAAACAGAGACAATAAAATATGCACAGAGAGAGTGGGAGGAAGGAGAGGAGGAGGAGAAATCTGCAGAAGTTCGGTATGGGAATTGGCTTATGCGATTCTGGTGTCTGGGCACCGCTGCTGTGATTCACTTCTCAGTGCTAGAAAAGCAAGGCACCGATAGAGCAATTCTATTGGCCAGTGAACCAGTCAGCCTAAAGGCCAAGGGCATCGGGGAATGAGCGTGATTGCTAACGTGGAGTTTGTAGTTCTCGTCCTCCTTCCCTCCCTCCCTCTCTTCCTCCCTCCCTTCCTCCCTTTCTTTCCTCTTTCCTCCCTCCCTCCTTCCCTCTCTTTTCTTTCTTTCTCCCTCCCTCTCTTCCTCTCCTTTCTTTCTCTCTTTCTTTCTCTCTTTCTTTCTTTCTTTCTTGACAGGGTTTTTCCATGTAGCCTTGGCTGTCCTGGACTCACTTTGTAGATCAGGCTGGCCTCGAACTCACAACGATCTGCCTGCCTCTGCCTGTGCCTCTGCCCCCATGAGTGCTGGGATTAACAGCGTGCTCCATTTACAGTTCACTTTTAAACACAGAAGAAACGAAGAAGGAGCAGAGCTCAGGCTCCTAGGCTCCTCCGTTCCTCAGAGTTTGAGGCATGGGAACTGCGTGGTCTCTGTTGAGGGTATCCTGGGCTCCCATGCCTCAGGATACCCTTGGGGGCACTTTCCGACCTTAGGGCTGCTGTAGCTTCCTATGCCTCAGGGGTGTGGACACCCTTCTACCCGAGTACTGGAGGCAGGCCACCCACATCCACCCACACAACAACATTCGATGCCATGACTTGGATAGGCTCTTGTGGTTCTGTGCTCCCTTCATGGTCTGAGCTGCACTAGGATCCTATGCCTGTCCAGTTGGCCTGCAGCTGACTCACCTTTCATCGATTGCTTAACACCCATTTACCAACTACGATGATTAGGTAAGCTTCCCTTTCTCATCTATGTAAATGCTTCCCTGAGTCTGAGGAAATGACTGTTGAGTGTCCAGCACCTTGCTGGTACTCTTGGAGGCGGAGAAAAGCCTATGGCCGGCCACCTTCACCTGACCCATTCACCCTGCTGTTGCCTAAAGCCCAACTGGGCTATTGCAACCCTTCCTGAATTAGCCCCTAGTGGGTCATTGTGACCCTTCTTGTCTTAGGCCCTACTAGGCCGTTAAGCTAGGAGCTAGAATCTCATAGTTTCTTTAGGTCCTACCAGGACATTGAGACCCTACCTGCCTTCCTAGCTCCTTTCCTTCAGAGCTGCCTATAGTCCCACAGCTCTTCGAGGCCCTTGTGGCTATTATGACCCCTTTCTTTGACCCTTTGCTGTGAATGAGATTCCCTTCGTAGAATCTCAGTTAGCCTTCGGGCTTTTGCCATTAAGGCCTTAGCTAGGCTAAGCTTTGTCCACCGTTTTATTGGGTAATGACTTATTGAACAGCCTGTCACTTCAGGTCTTCAGTTGCTCCTTCTGGCTCCATCGAAATTGCTGGAGCTGAGTGCCAGGAGACCAATCTTTCCGGGCTTAGCCAAGCTAAGCTTTCAGTTGAGCTAAGTGACACAGGGTGACGACCCACTGAATGGCTGGTGTCATCCCTCCTCCCCTTTCTCATCCTTGGGAAGGGCGTCTTCTATACCCCCTCATTTGCCCTTGGGATGCCTTTTAGAAAACTTCCAGCCTCTCAAACTGGCACCTGACCTGAAGGGCTCCAAATTTATTTGCCTTTGTAATTGGGTTTGGCCTCAGCACCCTTCAGTCAATCATTCCAAATGGCCGCCTAATGGCATCCCAGATCCCAGTACCATTAGGGACCTTTACACATATTGCGAGTGATTCGGCAAATGGAAAGAGATCCCGGATGCCCACGTCTTCTCTTACCTCTGTTCCCAGCCTTCTCTCTGTTCTGCCTACTCAGTTCCTTTCAGCAAGGAAGCCTGGACAGGGTGATGCCGCCTCTATTTCCGATCCAGCTAATGAACCACTGCCCTGTAGACCTAAACCCACCGCTACCTCTGCTCCAACTCCCCCGGTTTCCCTTTCTCCCTCTTCAGCAACAGATTGCCCAAATCAACTCACTTTCTCACTCGCCTTTAACACACCAGTAACCCCCTAGGCCTCTTGTTACTCAATCCTGTTCCATTAAAGTACCTCCTGCACCTCATCATACCTTGCTTAAACCAGCCGTGGCTCTCCCTTTGCAGGAAGTTTCTGGGGTGGATGGCTTGGTCAGAGTGCATGTTCCCTTTTCATTAAATGAACTATCCCAAATTGAGAAGAGATTGGGTTCCTATGCTGCTAATTCCTCCACCTTCATTAAGGAACTGCAGTACATCACTCAATCTAACAATCTTACTTTCCATGATGTCCACATGATCCTTACAAACAATCTTCTGCCCAAGAAGCACAGGCGAGCCTGGGACCAGGCCAGGGCACATGCAGATGAAATCCATCCAACTGGCACTGCCCCGCCCACCCCACTGGGATGGAGGCAGTCCTCAGGCAGGAAGCTGGGTGAAATTACAATACCCCAGGGGATTTCCAAGCTAGGGATCAATTTATAACTTGTCTCCTGGCCGGACTTCATAAGGCCACCCTTAAAGCAGTAAATTATGACGAAACCAGAGAGGTCATTCAGAGCAAGCATGGGAACCCGTCGCGATTCCTAGAGCGCTTTACAGAGGCCCTCTTACAGTTCATCAGTTTGATTCCAGAGACGCCAGATGGAAGACAAGTACTTATGACTTACATCTTCTCTCAGAGCTTCCCTGATAGTAGAGCCAAACTTAGACAACTGGAGAAAGGACCCCTAACTCCACAGGCAGAAGTCTTAACTATGGCCTTTAAAGTGTACCATGATAGAGATGAAAAAGCCTGAAAGCAAAAATACCTAACGCTATCTAAGGACTTTCGGCCAGCCTCAGAAACAGCCAAGGATCCTGGGTCTTTCAAAACCTGAGAACCTCGGGGCCCCTGTTTTAAGTGTGGTCAGGAAGGACACTGGACCTGAGCCTGACCAAAGCTTTATAAGCCATTGCAACCATGTCCAAGGTGCCATCAAGAGGGACATTAGTCTATTGACTGTTCTTATAACCCTTGAGGTGTGAGGGCATCACCCCCAAAAAGCCCTTCTAGCTGATCTGCTAGATCTGGCCATGGACAACTGATGGGGCTCAGGGTCCCTCGGCCCAACCACCACCATCTCTGACAGGGAGCTTTGGGTAGTCATCACTGTATCAGGGCAACACATCTGCTTCCTTTTGGATACTGGGGCCACTTTTTCTGTCCTGACAGTGTTTTGGGGACCCATTTCTTCTTCTTGTTCCCCTATTGTCAGACTAGGGGGATAGCCTTATTGACCTCATATCACTACCACTTAGTTGAACTTTAGGGGTGTTCCCTTTACTCATCCCTTCCTTGTGTTGCCAACTTGCCCTGTCCCTTTATTGGGACCTTTCAGCCAAAATGAGAGCCTCTACTTCCTTTGCTTCCCGCATCCACTTGACTCCAGCCTCGCCAGCCATCCCTCTTCTTTTCTAAACCTCACAGTCTGACACACAGATTCTCAGGTGAATCCCCAGGTATGGAACACCCGAAACCCCTCCATAGCCAAGCATCGTCCTCACCTCCTCATTCAATTACAAAATTCTTCCAAATATATCGCCCATGCTCAATACCCACTCTTCCTCCAAAGCCTCAGGGGACTTAAGTGCCTTATCTCTGACCTTTTTAGGAAAGTCTTCTACACTCTCCATCTTCTCCTTTTAACACCCCTATATTTTGGATTAAAAAATCCAATGGAACCTATCTCTTGGTTCAGGATTTCCGACTTATTAACTCTGCAGTGGTTCCTCCTCACTCTGTGGTAACAAATCCATCTATATCCTTTTCTCTACCATCCACTCACAGATTACTCATTTCTCCACCATAGACCTCAAGGATGCCTTCTTCTCTGCTCCTCTGGACCCACAGTCACAAGATATATTTGCTTTCACCTAGACCAACGCAGATACTCATCAGGCTACCCAACTCTCTTGGACTGTCTGTCCTTCCCTGGGGATTCCAGGACAGCCTCTATCTATTTGGTCAGGCTCTGGCCTCTGACTTATCCTCTTTGCCCCTTCCAAACTCCAAGCTCATTCAATATGTAGATAACCGTCTCCTCTGCAGTCTGACCTTGCAAATTAGTGAGACAGACACCTCTACCTTATTAAATTTTCTGTCCAGCTGGGAACATAGGATCTAACCCTCTAAGGCCCAGTCATCCACACTTCAGGTTACTTAACTGGGACTAGATATTACTCGCACTCACGAGGCCATTACCCTAGATAGAAAACATCTAATCTGGTCACTTGAAGTCCCTACCACCAAGGATGAAATTCTATCATTCTTAGGGATGGCTGGTTTCTTACGCTCTTGGATTCTCTCTTATTCTCCTTGCTTTCCCCTTATATGAGGCAGCCTATGGCTCCTCTTGTGAACCACTCCTTGCATCCATTACCAATCACCTACGTAGGCTTTAGCAGGCCCTCCTCCAGGCCCCAGCCCTACGTCTAGATTTAATTCATCCTTTCTCTCTCCATGTTACCGAGAAGGTAGGGTATGCCTGAGGAGTACTAGCTCATGAGGTAGGACCTTCCTTTGTGCCCATTGCATACCTTTTGAAAAAATTAGACCACACTATACAAGGACAAACACCTAGACTTTGAGTTCTGGCTCAGCTGAAATCCTTATATGGGAATCAAAGAAGTTAACCTTTGGGTCATCTATCACTGTCTTATCTCCTCACCATCTTTCCCACCTGCTGACATACCTGATATACAAGAGTCTCCAAATATTACCACCATTCCAAGTTCGTTTTCTTCAGGTAGCATCAGTAGGGGACACCACACTTGACTTTCAGCCATGCCCACCTCTTATCAATTCAAATCTTCTTCCCTAACAATCCTGGAAGACTTCCCATCCCACTCCTGCATTGAACCTTAGAGGAACTACTACCCCATCCCACACACGTACATGAGAGAACACCCGTGCTTGGTACACAGATGGCAGTTCCTTTATACATGAAGGAGTATGCAAAGCATGATATGGTATTGTTTCAGACACTGTGGTGATTGAAGCACAGGCCCTTCGACTCCAGACTATAAACCAACAGGCTGAATTGATAGCTCTTACTCCTGTCTCCCAACCAGCAAAGGGACAATCCCTAAAACTTTATACAGATTCCAAGTATGCTTTTCACCATTTGCTTGTCACAGTAGCTCTTTGGAAGTGTGGGGCACTAACAGCTAATGGAGGGTCAGTTCCTGCTCCCACGTTCCTGCCTTCTGCTTTTGCCCTGACTTCTCTTCCTGATGTATTGTAAGCAATAATGAAATAAACCCATTTCTCCTCATATTTTTGGTCATGGTCTTTATAACCACAATAGAGACTAACCTAGGACAATTACTGAATATTTTTGTTCATTTAGAAGTGTTTGGCACTTATAATTAAGATGTTATAAACCTTGCCATATAGGTTAGAAACATACAAATTGTCTTTCCAGTAAAAGAAAAAAAAATTTGAAGGGCGGAATAGCAAGGTAATTCTGAAAGTGTATGTAATATTTTATAAGAAATTTTTAAACACCTTCCAAAGAGATTGAAATAACTTACATTCCTTCCAATAATATGCAAGGGAATCTAGTTTTTGCTGGCAGTTGCTAATTATTCTTATAAAAATCATTCTAATGGTATGTAGCAATATTTAATTATACTTTTATGTGCTTTTCTTCAATTACTAATGACTATACAAATACTAATTAATGAAGTGTTTGTGAACCATTTGTGATAGTTTGGCTCCTTGATGTTACAACTTGAGTACAGAATTTAACTTGAAGGGCTATCTGAGGTAAATTTTGAAATTGACTTATATTTTTGAAGGGAGTTAATACTAAGAATGCAGATGGTAAAAGAAGCTGCTCTTTGACTTGGAGTGTTCAGAACTCCAAGAGGAATTTCTAGGGGGATATTTTTGGCTTTGGTCAAGGCAATGATGGTATTTTGGACATATCAGCAATAACAGTCAACATGTTATAAAAAACATAAAAATAGCTTGTGGTTTCCTGTTATATACCTGTTTCCTCTGAATTGAGACATTCAATCCTGGGAGGAGGGAGAAAGGAGGAGGTAGGAGAGAGGTTCAGAGGACTCAAGACTCAGATAAATGAACAAGGTTCAGGCTGCTCATACAAGCCTCAGGAAGGTCTGAAAGTTACTAGATTCACAAGTTCCTTGCCAGGCTGCTGAGAGGAAAAGCCAACGGAGGGAGCTTGGGATGCAGCTTTCCTGCGCCATCACCCAGATTTACCCATGTTCTTGGGAGTCATCTCTCACCCATGCTCGTGTTAGTAACCCCACTGAACTCCTTGTTTCACCACACTACTTTGGAATGGAGTTGTTTCTTTAGTTTGCAGTTAGCACCTTATCTGGAATGAGCAGATATTCATGTTTCCCCAGGAAACGCTGTGTAGCAAGTATCTTGAAAAGATGTCAGCAATCTCACATTCATTTCAGTATCTTCCAGCAGAGTAATGATATGCAAAATCCCTAAACATCTGGCAATGACTATATGGGTAAAGAAATATACAATATTTGTGCATAATGGAGTGGTATCTAATCTTTAAAAAAAATGTTTTCCAAGGTTGAATAAGTGGTTGTGTCAAACTGATTGGTGACATCCCATGCTGTATCGTCACAAGCACATATGGGTGGACAACAAACATGGGAGAATCATGAAAGCTCAAGCCCTCAGAGACAACCCAACAATGGTTACCTGGCAACAAAGAAACACCTGGAGATAAACCCTGAACACCCCATTATTGAAACCTTAAGGCAAAAGGCAGAGGCTGACAAGAATGACAGGTCTGTGAAGGATCTGGTCATCTTGCTGTATAAAACTGGCTTAGGCCTGGTAGGTCCCCAGACACACGCCAACAGATCTACAGGATGATCAAGCTTGGTCTAGGTGTTGATGAGGATGATCGTACTGTGGATGATAGCAGTGCTGCTGTGACTGAGGAGAAGCCACTCCTGCGAGGAGATGATGATACATCACACATGGAAGAAGTAGGCTAACTATATTTGATGGTTACTTTCATTCCTTCTGATGATATATTTTCCAGGATTTAAAAAAATTTTTTTGTTAACATTTAAAATATCTGTGTGGCATGAAAACTAAGGAAAGATAAAATTGCTTTCTATTTATGATACTGTAGGTTTGATTCAACAGGTTGGTAGAATGTTTGCTGTAGGACATGATGTAACCTATTGTTAACTTTGTGGTCTGAAGTGTTTGGCTGTTGAGCTGGATCCCTTAGTAGACCAAATCGTTTATACTTAAGTGTTCTGAGATATACTTGTTTAGAAAGGACAAAAATTAAGATGTATGACTTAAGTTTTATCTTACAGTAGTTTTCATCCCGTGTAGTTTAGACTCTGCGTGTACTAGTTCTAGAAGTAAGAACACAAGTTAAACCAACTTGACAGGAATTCCCCTTGTGGCTCATTTTCCAAAGTTCTGAGAGCACATCCTAAGCTGCTTCCCAAGGTCTTGTAAGTCAGCAAGGCTTCCAAATGGAGACATAGTGCCCAGCCACATTCTGCTTTAAAGGGAAAATACAGGTGAGCTAAAGAGAAACAAATATTTTCACTTCTAGAAGCATGGAAAAAAGTTGGAGAACATTATGGTATGTGAATTAAGCCTAGCATCAATACTACTTAGTATTATATATGTTATTTTTAAAACTGGAATTTATAGAAACAAATAATTGAGAGGTAAATTTTAAAAATGTATTTTTGGTATTATAATATAATTACATTGCTTTCCCCTTCCCTTTTCTTTCCGTAAACCCCATATGTATATATCCCTCTGTGCTCTCTTTGAAATGTATAGCCTCCTTTTCATCAACTGTTGTCACATCTTTCTGTATATCTATCTAGCCAGGCAGCCAGCCAGCCAATTCAGGATTTATAATGTTACTGAGAAGAAAGGATGACATAAACATGTTAGAAATGTTGGACAAAGGTTACAGGTTTTAATTAGAAGATGCGTCAGTTTTGTGGACAGTGAGTGGCAGGGACTAGAGTTAATCACGACAGTACAAAATATGTACTATTTTACTTTCTATGTTACTTCTGTCATTAAACATTATCACACAATTTGTTTTCATTATATATTTTATTGCACAAAGATATTATTTTAAGTGATATATTTTTGCTGTAGATACAGTTTTGCTTAAAATTTCTTCTTGTACTTTATTTTTTTATTTTTATTTTTTGTCAATTTAACATAGAATTGAGTCATCTGGAAAGAAGGAACCTCAAGTGGGAAAGTGCCTCCATCATGTTAGCCTGAGGGCATGTTTGTGGACCATTTCCTTGATTGATGTATAAGAACCCAGCCCACTGTGGGCAGTGCTATTCTTAGGCAGTGGGAGAGCTGAGCAAGTCAAGGGAAGTGAGTCAGGAATCAGCATTTCTTCCTCCAAGTTCCCGCCTTGTGCTCCTGCCCTAGATTTCATTCCTCCCCAACCTTTTTTGTTTGTTTGTTTGTTTGTTTGTTTTCAGTTATGGTGTTTACTTCACAACAGAAAGCACACATCTTTTACTAAGGCAAACTTCTAAATTATGTGACTTTAAAATTCATAAAATTAAAAAGAAATATACATATATGCACAAGCCACACTTACGTAGTGCTGACTTTTTATTGGCCTTCCTCATGATCATGTTTTATCTGTTCACTTTTTTTCACGCATCCTACACAGTTTGACTCCCGACCACCTGTCCCCTTCTCAGAAGGTTCTTGCTGTGTAGTCTAGAATAGCCTCCTCATCCTTGAGCTCAGACCTGTGAATGCTGAGATTACAAGCTTGCACCGTCGTAAGTAGGCCAGTATCTTTATATCTTAAACCATTTTTTACATGTTTTTCTCTTCCCATTCGCTGGTAGGTAGGAAAAGGTCTTGAATTTTAAGTGCTTCTTTGATAATTATCCCTTTGAAGGATTTTAATACTGTTAGTTTGTTTTCCATGTTGCTTTTGATAAACAGTCAGGTTAACTAACAAGCCCTTTGGTCGCCTTTTTAGCAGAGTGTATGTCTCATTATCCTCACTGCAAGGAGAGTCTGAGACAGCATTTGGAGCCATTGCTTATCCATGGAAATTAACCAGCTTAACTCACTCTACCACTGGAAGAATGCAGGACTTGAGGTAGATGTCTTTTTTGTGCTGAACGTATCCTTCTTCTTTTAGTCTAGTAAGGTTTTTGCAAACTTTTAAAAAGTTCTCTACATGGCTGGCAACTGACACTGCATCTTTCAGCATATAAGACAGTTACATTATTTTTTCTTGCCAAAAATAAGTTTAGTAAGAACCTAAGCTAAACTGACACATTTTCTGTTCTTGAATTCAACAAAGAATGTCTGTAGTCATTAAATCATTTTCTCTTAAAACACTTGACGCGAGTTCTAAGTAGATGATTGTTTGAAGTTATTTTGGTTTTATTTTCAAGCTAGGTGTGTGTGTGTGTTGTTGTTGTTGTTGTTGTTGTTGTTGTTGTTTTCATGCATAGTGGTAAATAGCGCTATTTATTTAACAAGCTTTATGGTACAATGACTAAGCAGTGTTGATTTATTTTAACCCTCTATGATAATCTGGCTACCTCCCAGCCAAGATCCTAGAGATTCTTGCATTTGATGGTTTTCTCTGTCTCAGCTGCTCTCTCATGATGTCTCCTGGACCTCACCTCATGGCTGAATCCCTCCTTCTTTTCTCTCTTTGCCCCTCCCCTGGCCGGTAGGAAGCTCAGTTCTGTTCTCTCCTCTGCGCACTCATTGGCTATTAAGGTTCTTTATTGACAAATCAGAGAATAATTTGGGAGCAATGCTTACATAACATGGAGACAGGAGATTCTCAGAACAAGGATTGTAACCAGATATGGAGGCACAGAAATCAATATATGAATCTTTACATTGTGTACAATGACATTATGCATACAGGGGTCAACCAATGTCTGACTTAATTTGAGGCACACTTCATGAGATGGAGTCAATGCCCTACATTGTCTGAATGATCAGGAACTGGAGATTGGATATCCCAGAGACCTAGGGTAGAACCAAACTCAAGTGGCTGCTTTGTCTAGCTGTCAGCAGAAAGAGAGTCTAAATTGGAGACCTCTATTGGATCTTTCCCATGGGAGCTGAAGAATGCCAAGAAAAGAAGGGGTGAAAAGATTGTAGGAGTCAGAGGGGATGGAGTGACACCAGGAGAATATAGCTCAGCAAATCAAGTAAGCAGGGATCACATGACCTCATAGAAAATGAAGTGGTGCACACAGGGGATGAATGGGGATGTACCAGGTCTTCTTTGTATATGTTATAGCTGTTGCCGTGTGTGTGTGTGTTTGTGTGTGTGTGTGTGTGTGTGTATGTGTGTGTTGGGGGACTCCTAAGTGTGGGAATGAGCTGTCTTTGACTCTTTTGCCTGCTCTTGGAACCCTTCTTCCTGTCTTTGTTTAGTTGTCTCTTGGAGGCCTGCTGTTTTCTGAAAAGAGGTGGTGGGTAGAAGATCTGAGGGAGATGGGAGGTTGGGGGAGATGGGAGGGGTAGAGAGAAGGGAAACTACTGAAAGGATGTGTTGTAGGAGAGAAGAATATATTTTTATTAAAAACATAAAACCCATAAAAAAGTTACCAGTTCAATATTTCTGGGTACTCAGTGTTGCTGCTGAGAGGTTTTTGTTTTTGTTTTTTGCCAGTGTGTTGTTGTGATAATGTTTATGTATTTTGAATCTAGCTAATTTGAGGAATGATTAGATTCAATTAGTCATATAATCTAGAAAAACTTATTTTAAAATATATAACTTTTTCTTCATTTCTTGGTAGCACTATATTTTCTCACTGATTGCAGAATTTTTTTCACAAATTCTACTCTTCTAAATGTTAGACGAGTGGCCTGTGATATGATTAAATGCTTTTTATAAACGATTAAATGATTTTATAAATACATATTAGAATATAACATACAAGTAACATATATTCACTATATATAATTTATGATACTTTGCATAATTTAGTTAAATACATCATTTTAAATCACGTTTTTTTTAAGTTACCTTCACCAGATCAACCTGATCTCATGAACCTGAGAGATGTCCACTTCCTTCATAGTAGCCACATTTTTGTACATTTTGTTGTATGTGTCCAGTGACTTTTTCTTTCTATGTTTTGTTGACATTGTTCATCAAACAAGGGTTGGTGTCATTCTGGCTTCAATGAGGGATTATAATTTATTAATTTATTACTATATCCTCTCTATTTTGCATGTGAAGTGTTTGTATGTTTTCAGTTTAAGGCTGCTTCCTTAGAATTTTTATAATACTTTTCGTTTAACATAGAATGTTCAGCTATGGCTTTTACCAAGGTGACTTTGGCTTTCCTCCATAGACTCTAAAGACTTAGTATCTCTAGCTAACTTTTTAGAAGAAACTCCTTACCATTTTAAAAGAAGTTACTATTTGTGTTTAATTTCTTGTCCTTTATTTAACCTGTAGTAGAAGGCAAGTGGCATGGCTTCTTCCTTGATTTGGTAGGATTTTGCTGTGCATCTAAGCATATAGACAATTGGTAAACTGTTTTTTATATACTGAGAGGAATATCGTATGGACTAAGAAAAGTTTCAGTGTTCTGTGTTAGTTGCTTAGAGGGTTATCTGTCTATTAATCTATTGAGCCATTACATGATTCATTATATCTTTCTTATATATCCCATTTGATATTTGTGAAAGAAAAACATTAGGAAATATTGATCAGGTTGGATAGGTCACTCTCCTTCATTACTTCCCAAGTGGGAAGGATTGCTTTAGAGGTGTTGGCACTGCTGTTTCTGCTCTCAGAGACACTGTTCTGTCCCTCTATTCCCCGATACACATCATCCTTCCTGCCCTCCACCTCCTTTGCTCTTCCTGCTACCTCTTCATCTGTTTCTTCATCATCATGTACTTTCAGGTAGTTGAATTATTTTTCTTCCACATAAAAGTCCACTGAGAATTAAGATAGATTTTTTTTGAAGAACAACAATTTTAGAAATAAAATTCTCTCTCTCTCTCTCTCTCTCTCTCTCTCTCTCTCTCTCTCTCTCTCTCTCTTTCTCTCTCTCTCTCTCTCTCTCTCTCTCTCTCTCTTTCTCTCTCTCTCTCTCTCTGTGTGTGTGTGTGTGTGTGTGTGTGTGTGTGTGTGTGTGTGTGTGTGCATACTAGCTACCAGCCTCAGCCTCTTTGAACACAGGGGTTCTCTATGACATTTGGGACATGTACTCTCAACCCCCCAGAAACTTATCTTCTTCTCATTTCCTTGAACATTTGGCACCTGGAACTAGAAGGAATCTTTGCAGCTTTAATGAGTTTCATTCTATTTCCAGAAAATACTAAACTTTCTTGCTCCATTGATAGTCTACCTCACAGCTTCGCAGTGACATGATGTAATTTTTATTTTGTGTTTCATCCCCTTTCACTTTATTGAGAGGTGAGGAGGTGTGTGAGAACAGTTTGTTATATGAAAATTGAGATTTTCAAACCTGAAAAGAAACCTAAGGACTATTACAGGACATGCTGACAAACGCCCTTGGCCTATTTTGAGTAAACATACAGTTGGTAGACTTACATGTTGTATTAATTTGGTTCTTGCTAATTAGCATTCTTGCTTCTTTGGGATACATTTGCAAGCTAATAGGAGATCATGATTTTCATATATTTTTATACTTATATTTTCCTGACCCTTAAAGGTATTAAAAGATGTTTAAATTTATTCATAATAAAGGGAATGGCAATTAAAATTATAGTGAGCAATTATTTCTTTCCTATCAAGTTGGCGAAAGTCCAAGCATTTGATGTGTGTTGGCAAGGAGCTATGAGGAAGGAGCTGGTCTCCTGCATTGCTGGTGGGAAAAATGTAGAATACTATGGGACACATTTGGCAATAGCTAACAAAAGCATTTACCCTCTGACCCAGAAAGCTCATTTCCAGGAATCTATCCCAAAGCTACCCAGGAAAAACGTTAAAAGACATGCACAAGGCTGTTTACAAGAGCACCATTTATCATGGCCGGATCTGGAAAGTACTCAAATTCTCACCACCAAGAGAGTGCTCGAATCTTTGTACATTCATCCACTGGAGATACACAACTACCACCGGAGTCATAGCTTATATAAACATAGGAAATAATTTCTAGCATATGTTTTTAGAGAAAAACGAAGGTCAACTTGGAGAAGATTGTGAATGAAAGAACAAAAATATTTAAAATAAATAATTCACATACTTTGTTTTATGAATTTGAATTTGTATTATATATATATTTTGCATATGATATATTCACAATTTAAATGCAAACAGCTAAAAACAAAATTAAAATGAAACAAATGAATCTAAATTTATGGTTTAATTGGTAGCACAATCATTCAGAAAAAAATTATTGTAGGCTTTTCAAATTATAGTAAGTTTACAAAACTTTTTTAATGAATTGTATTTCTAGGATCAAACTAATAGGAGAAAAACACCAAGTTGCCTCTGGTCATCTCCACTCAGTGATACCGCTCTGTAAGTATTGCATGCTACGTAATAGAATAAAACAAGTACTTATACTGATGCTAAGAACGAATTCTTTAAATGTAAGTTTGAAGTGATATAGCTGTAAAATTAATAAGGTTGGGTAGCCTTAAATTCTACATTTGAGTAAGGGATATCAGGAGGACATGTTAGTATATTTTTTATCTTGAAACAAAAGTAAAACTAATGTATTTTCTAAATTGTCTAATAAAACTCAAAAATAGTGAGCAAACACATACTAGTGAAGACTGACATTGCCTAACATGTGGTCTCTAAGTGTCATTTTCTAGTCATCCTCCCACCCCACCCCCCAGAATACACACACACACACACACACACACACACACACACACACACACACACACACACACACACACAGTGCTTCTGGAGAGCAGTGGTTAAATTTAAATCTGAGGTAGGAAACATACCAGATAAAGTTGGAACACTGTTCCAATCCTGAATGCAAGGAAGCTGTGCAAACTACAGCAAACGGGATTGCAGACCAAAACTGAAGGATACTTACAGTCTAACGAAAGTTATAATGAAAAGCTTGACTTGAGAAATATTCTTAAAGATACAAATTTCTGATAGTAATTGATGAAAGAAAACTTACTGATGACGTTATGGCATTGAGGAATCAAAAGAACCATTATTTTGCCTTTCCTCTCTTTTTAAAAATATATATTTTATTAATTTATTCATATTACATCTCAATTGTTATCCCATCCCTTGTATCCTCCCATTCCTCCCTCCCTCCCATTTTCCCCTTACTCCCCTCCCCTATGACTGTGACTGAGGGGGATCTCCTCCCACTGTATATGCTCATAGGGTATCAAGTCTCTTCTTGGTGGCCTGCTATCCTTCCTCTGAGTGCCACCAGGTGAGAGAAGCATGGGGGAATAGGGAAATAGAAGGATCCAGATGGTCCTAGAAACTTATAAGAAGAACATTAAGATGGGTGGATCTGGGCCCGGGGGTCCTGCTCAAACTATGGCACCAGCCAAGGGCAATATGTGCAGTGAACTTTGAACTCCTACTCAAATCTAGCCAATGGACAGGACATTCTACACAGTTGAGTGGAGAGTGGGGACTAATTTCCTCCCTTTTTTTTTTAACGCTAGTGAATTTTTGTGTTGCTGTGACCAAAATTGCGAAAAGAACAACATAAAAGGAGGAAGGAATTCATGTTGGCTCATAATTTCAGAGGGCTCAGCTCATGACTTTTGGGCAACGTGCATTGGTCCAAACATCATGGAAGTGTGATAATGGGTCTGCCAGACAGGAAGCAGGACTAGAAAGAGACCAGGGGCAAAGTATCACCTGTAATAGTCTTCCTCCAGTGATGCCAGTCTGTCTGCTAAGCCTCACCTCCTAACGATTCTTCAACTCCCAGAACACTTACCAGCTATGGACCATGCATTTAATGCATGAACCTATGAGAGGCACTTTCTGTTTAGCTTACAGCACAGGGAAAGGGACTTCTCCGCACAACATTCTATTCAGTGAGTAAAAAGCATGATAGAATTAAAGTGTCTCCATTGGCCCAACCCTAAATGAAAGAACAGATGCAGGCACTGATTTCAGTAGATGTTAGCTTGCAACAATGGGTTTCAATAGAAATTATGAGCCTCCTGGGGAAAGATTCTACCTATGAAGTCTCAATCTCTCTCTCTCTCTCTCTCTCTCTCTCTCTCTCTCTCTCTCTCTCTCTCTCTCTCTCTCTTTCACTCTCCCTCCTCCCTCCCTCCTTCCCTCCATCCCTCTTTTTGTCTGTCTCTGTCTGTCTGTCTGTCTCTCTATCTCCCTCCCTTCTTCCCTCCCTTCCCCCTCCCTCCCTTCTCCCTCCTTCCCTCCATCCCTCTCTTTGTCTGTCTGTCTCTCTGTCTCTGTCTCTCTCTCTCTCTGATGTTAAGACTGTAATAAGGACTAACTTAGCTGACACTGATTACCCTTAAACTAGTCTGCTTATAGTGACAGCCTTTACTTGATGTCCAGAACCCAAGTTTCCCCAATGTGCGCATCTGTTGTGCTTAAATAATTTGAATGGACATCAGGGCTCATGGAGAGTCTTGTCTCCTTCTGAAAATCTTGCACTGTGCTATGTTCCAGGCAGAGAGTCCTTTCATGGCCATCCTCCTATACAAATATTGAGCACAGAGTCTGTTGAGTGTCTATGGTATGTGACATTGTAGAGTGTTGTCACTTGTTCCAGATGAGTGTGCTGTGATTTCATCCAGAAGAAGCATCTGTTATCCTCATCCATTTGTGTATTTTTCTTTGTATTCTCTCTGAAACAGACCATGGCCAGAAACTGGGGAACTCCAAAGGCTTAACACTTTACTCCCAGTTTGCAAGACATGTCTGGACCAGAGATGCCACCAGCAGAATCTAGACCTTGGAATGCTCTAGAGTCTTCTTTTCATTTTTTAGTGTTTATTTATTGTCGGTGTGTGACAGAGCACATGATACAGATATTGGGAATCAGTCTTGCCTTCCACTGTGTGGAGCCTAGAGGCTGTCAGTCTTGGCAGTAAGCACCTTTCCCGACTGAGCCACCTCACCAGTGCTCTGGGCCTTCTTTTAAAAGTTACTAAAGTAAAAGGAAAAAGGAATTTAAGCATCTATTTACAACTAATCTTATGGAATGTTTCAAGAGTCAAAAAGCAAATGATGTGTATCTATGACTAAATTTTAGTGTAAGCTTGTAGTGGTAGTGGAAGAAAAAAAGTGGGATTCTAAAAGAAAGAAGATTGGTCATAAATGAGATTTATGAGGATTTTATAATAGGTTAAATAGACTTATTATACTTCCCAATAATACTTAATATGATTAATTTAGTATATATGAAAATTTAAAGATACATAATCCTTTAAAATTTTGTGCTAGTGTTTCATGTTTCTTGCATGTATATTCATATTTGATGTTTCAAATTTTTTGTCTTTTATAATTTTTGGTTGCCTGTAAAATTACATTTATGTTTTCTTCATATTTTTGCTGTTGTCTGAGCAAAATACATTTTAAAAGTGTGATCTAGTATGTAAAGATTTGAACAAGTCTATTTTTAAATAGATAATTTTTAGTATCTATTTTTATCCTTTTGTCTTTACTTTTTTATGGTACTAAGGATTAAGCCAGGGCTGTGCATGCAAGGCAAGCATTCTACCACTTACTAAGCCCCTAACTCTCTTCAATTTTTATTTTCATTTTACATTGATGCTTGTTTCATAGCTATGCAATATTTTATATTTTCATAGGTGATATCCATTTAAAATTCTGATTTAGAGAAACACATACTTAGACTTATTTAATTATAATATTTTACGGGCTATGCATCCATATATACATTATATATACATATATATACATATCAACATTTCAAATGGTATATTCAACATGTCCTTTGACATTGTAATTGTGTAATCTTTCACCCTACATTTGAATAAACTCTTGTCTGTACTCCATCTACTCGAGTGGAGAGAAAAGATTTTGGGTAGGCTTGTAGGTAAGAGAGGAAGTGGAATGGAAGCTCGCCTGTTCCAGGGGTCAGAGAGGTTCTTTGATAGGGATGCTTCGGGACCTTGGCCTTTGGACAGTGGGCCTGTTTGAAGTTCCTAGGTGGACAATGGGGCTAGCAAATCAAAGCAGGAGGGCTCTGGATTGGAATGAGAGAAGTGATTTCCTAAGCTGCTTAAACACAACCCCAGCTGCTTCCCCCAAAGAAATCAGCTCCGGGCTTTTGTTCTTGTGATTTCCTGGGCCCTTTCTGCTTTACATTTCACTTATGTTTGATCTGACTTTTAAAATCTCTTTTCTCCTGCTTTACTGAGACTTTCTCGAGTACTCTTTCTGAAGCCAAATCCTCTACCACTGAGCTATACCCTCGAAGCACTCATTGTAAAGGTTTGAGATGACGTTTAGTTGATTTAATTCTCATTTGCTTTCTTTAATAAAATTAGTAAATAGGATGTGAACTTATTTTTCATGTATTATTGGCTCTGTCCCCAAAGTTTGGATATATAAATAGTACTAAATTTCATGATTTTTCTAGATTGTTATTTTTAAAATTAGTGCTGTGGATAAAATAAGATCTGCACTTATAAGATATTTTGTCATCCATCCACAACTAGGCAAATGTATTTGTATTTTCAAGTGTTTGATTTGCACATCATTTATTCTCAAGGTTTTTTATTAGTATAGAGTCATTGTCATGTGTGTTTCATGCCAGTGATGTTGTCTCGCCTCGTTCTCAATCGTGTCTATCTGTGCCTACTTGTACTTAAAAACAAAATGGCATTTGCTTTCACCGTTAAGGATGAAGGCTTCCGTTTTGGCTGCTTTGTCCCCATGCGACACTGACTGGCCCGTTGTCCTTA
Organism: Acomys russatus; assembly: GCF_903995435.1. Taxonomy (NCBI): domain Eukaryota; kingdom Metazoa; phylum Chordata; class Mammalia; order Rodentia; family Muridae; genus Acomys; species Acomys russatus. Next base: position 4,002,671 of record NC_067158.1, on the reverse strand, counting down.
TCCTTGCCCACCTCCTCCACAGACCTGTAAAGTCTGCACTTCTTGTTGGGCTTTACCCATGGTCATCATTACTATTTGGGGTACATTATCCAGTTTGTGAGTTCCAAGACACTTCGTTCCATTCATTTAAGGTGTCCCAGAAGCAGGAGTCTGATTATCAAGAGACTTTGCAACTGAGGCAAGTGCAGCCCCTGACAGCCTTGCTGAAGGGCCCTTTGGGACAGGGTTATATATTCCACAGTGTTGTGTTTGACTTAGGTGCAGGAAGGTGAGCATGCGTGTATTCTCTCCGATGTATTTAACAATGGAATCTATGTTTCCTGCAGCAGGACATCACCACTGATAACTTATTTCTAGACTTCAAAGCTACACAAGCTCATCCATTTCTTCCTTCTTTTATTTTTAGCTTTGATTAATCTCCTGGTGACATAGGAAAAAAATTATCAAAGCCTATTGTGTAAAATGGCCTGTTTCTGATATGTCAAAGATGTTACAATCACACTATTATAAAAATGACTGGCTAGGGTCCAAAAGCCTTAGATATTTTTTTTCCTCCAAGTACTACAACTGCTTGTCAACTTCTGGCATTTTCAGACCAGTTGAGCCATTGTTACTCAGGATCAGTATGTCCTTATACTAAAGAGTCAGACATGTCACCATGATGCATCTCAGAAAGTATTTTTCCCTTAGCTGTTGTGGGTTTCTCAATTTGTCAATTTAAACCTTAAGATGAGAAAGATCTTTGGTTCCTACTTTATTATCTAACTGTGTATTTGAATTTCCTATCATTATGCATAGTTTTAAATTTTGTAATTTTTCTTAACCATTTTTCTACCTGATTTGCATGGCTTTATCTTCTTCTGCATACAAGAGCCCTTACTTGGCATATCTGTTCTGTATATGATGATTCAGTTTTTATTGTTTGAATTTGGCTCTTTTGGTGCCGCTACGATTTGGCAGTTTTATCTGGGGGCAATTTCTTTCTACTGTCATTTTTCCATCTGAAGTCAGGATTTATCACTTAGTCTCTTGTGCGTAAAATTCCAACATGATAGACCATCCATGTACACAACACAACACAACACATACATAAACACACACACACACACACACACACACACACACACACACCTTTATTTGGAAACATTTGTTGGGGGAGGGAGTCTTTGTGACTAACCTGGAAGTTTATGGGTGGAAGACTCATATACAGAAATGCAGAGAATGTGTGTTTGGTTCCAGAATCTTGGAGCAACATTGTAAGGGAAGCGAGATCCTTTGTAGCCCCTGAGTTCGGCTTTCCTGGAGACTGACACATGCATTTATTTCTGACATCCATTCTGCAGCCTACCCATTCAGTGCCCCTAGACAGACCGCAAGAAGTGAAAACATAACACAGATATCTGTCTGGTGGGCCAAGAGGAGAAATGATGTCTTTTGTAAGCAGGAAACACTGCCTTGTGGACAGTATGTAAGCTAACAGATATCTACATAGTTGCAAAATGTAATTCCACATATTTTAGGCCCACCGTAAGAATTTTTTTAAATGTATAAATGTATTGGGGAGTTGGTCTGGTGCTATGAGTTCTAATGCTGATCACTGGCCCCCTGGATCTGGTTGTAGTTGAGGCAAGTGCACCTTTACGTATACTTTGCTCTAACTGATTTAAAGTTAACTGGTTAAAGAACATGGCTGTAGCCTGTGAATGGACAGAAGAGGTAGGCAGAGATTAAGCTCCAGGCTTTGAAATGAGATGGAGACTGTGAGCCAGGGGAAGAGAAGGTCGGGAGGGTGCAGGCGCTGGAGAGGAGCTTGCCAGTTTAGTTTACCAGGTGGACTAGGAGCATGTGGCCAAGGGAAGGGTGCCCTGACTACAGAATGGTGGGGCAGAAACTGCCTGGGAATCATCAGACTGGCAAGTGGTGAGCATTTATGTGGGTTTTAAGGATAGTACGATTAAAATCGCTCAGGACCTGACCCATATGGTGGATACAGCTTAATAACAAGTCAGTCTCTCTGTGTCAATCATTGGGAACCTAGCAGGTTAAAGAAAACCACCACTGAGGTAATTTCCTGCTTTCATTATTATTTTTCATCATTTTACACAAACATTGAAGAAATTCTTCATTATTACAAATCAAAATGTGTTCTGTTTTTACATTTACTATGCCAGCCTTTCAAAAATATTCAGAATTTATTAAAAATTTTATTGAGAATTATTAAGAATTTAAGTGAGGGGGCTGGAGAGATGGCTCTGCAGTAAAGAGCACTGTCTGCTCTTCCAGAGGTCCTATCTTCAATTACCACCACTCACATGATAGCTCATCACCATCTGTATTGGGATCTGATGCTGTCTTCTGCAGGTGTATATGCAGGTAGAACATTCATATACATAAAATAAAAAATTAAATCTGAAAAAATTGTTTAAAACCCCAAAGAAATAAATATATTTTTTAAAAAAAGAACTTTAAGTGAGGGCTTTGCATACACCCCTGTCCCCTGTCACCTTTGGCTACAACCATGGTCAACCTCACCATGATCTTCGCCAATGACAAGCCCTTGTAGGCAAAGTTCAAATGACAGCAGAAATCTTTTGTGCTCTGAGCACTGCAGAGAAAGGATTTGGATAGAAGGTTCCTCCTTTCATACAATTATTCATGTGCCAGAGTGGCAACTTCACTTGCCATAATGGTGCTGGCTGCAGGTCCATCTACAGGGAGAAATTTGAGCATGAGAACTTCATCCTGGACCATACAGGTCCTGGCATCTTGTTCATGGCAAATGCTGGACCAGACACAAATGGTTCCCAGTTTTATATCTGCACTCCTAAGACTGGTTGGCAAGCATGTGGTCTCTGGGAAGGTGGAAGAAGGTATGAGCATCATGGAAGCCATGGAGTCCAGGAATGGCAAGACCAGCAAGAAGATCATCATTTCCAACTGTGGACAAGTCTTTTGACTTGTGGGCATCTTACCCACAAGTCCTTTACCCACATTCTTTCTGTAGCTCAGGACAGCACCCCCACCCCATCTGCTCTCAGTACCCTATAATCTCTGCTCTCACTGAAGTTATTTGGGTTCCATATTTTCCTCCTTCCCCTCAGCATCTAGCTGGGTTGTGTAGAGATAAATGTATGATTGTGAATAAAAACTAAATAAGAAAAAGAATAAAATTCAAGTGAGGTTTTCTATACTATGAATAGTGGCTTAGGGAATAGGTAGTCTGAATATCAGAAGTTCTGATAATTCAATATTATTCCCAACTTGGATATATATATATTTATTTATTTAGAATAGTTTATCAAGGGAGAAAGTCACTATACAAATATAGTCTAGGTTTCCTCTAAGATATATTTTATATTAATTAGTTTAGTGTGTGTGTGTCTGTGGGCATGATATATATATATATATATATATATATATATATATAGTTATTGCATGTGTTTGTACCATGGTACATGTGAAAAACAGAGTACAACTTGCAAGAATATGTTTTCTTCTCCTACCATGTGAGTCACAGTGGTTGCACTCAGGTCATCAGTGTTGATACTAGAGCCTTATCCCTGAGCCCCGCATTGGCCCAGATACCTTTTTATAGGAAGGCTACTGAGCCCTTGGTAAGATGCTCTTCACAGGCTCCCACTCTGGAGGCAGTGGGCTGTACACCGCAAGCTAGCTCAGTTTCATCTCTGTTTTATCAACTGCCTTTCTTCAGATTTGTATCAATTTCTTAGAATTTTATTTTCTTGACTCATTTTTTAAAACCCTAAGATAATTCTCCTTAAATGTAAATATTTATACTGGGCTACCACAGGTGCTTCCATGCTAACTGCTGGGAAAAGGAGAATTAGCCTTTCCTAGGGAGAAGCCCCGTTATTGGCTGTACAAGGCAGAGTGGTCGGCCTTGAAATCATATACACACAAACAACAACAAAATAATTCAGCAGGATATATACATATGTATATATGAAGATATACATGTATATATGTTCATACACACACATATTTACATATATATAAAACAATAATAATCAAGCAAAAAGAGGCTGTCGACTAGAAGGTTAGAGGCATGGCAGGGGTTTGAGGGAGGGGATCTGGGAGGGGCTGGGATAGGTGGGAAAGGGATTGAAATTCTACTTTAATTAAAAATATCTTTAAAAGCTAAAGAAGCTGAAATTGAAAAAGAAAACCAGCATCTTCTTCATTGTTAGTAAATTTACAACAAATATTGAAAACTTCAAATAAGTTGTTAGCTTAGGTTTTTGACATGCAAGTAAAATGATAACACAAACTATAGGAAATTGCTTATCTCAGTTGATAACCTTTGTATTAGTGGACAAGTAGAAGATATTTATTTATATAATTAGGATGGATATTTAAACCTTCTTTGTGATGAGATCCCTGACACAAATAGATTTACCTAGATGACCCCCCTTCGATGTAACATTTCTGCTGGGCGGTCACAGGTGCTCCCGGGCTGTCACAGGTGCTCCCGGGCTGTCATAGGTGCTCCTGGGCTTTCACAGGTGCTCCTGGGCTGTCGCAGGTGCTCCCTTGCTGCCTTCTCTCCATTGATGTTCTCCTGGGACCTGGGTCACTACTAGTTATTCCATAGGGATAAACAAGTGTCAGTTGAATAAATATTTCTGGTCACCTTTTTAATACACTTAAGCACACACTTAACATTTATATAATTTCTTGGAAGGTTATTTGTCTTTTGTTTTTCCTAAAAGACCTCCCCACCCATTGTATTTTAGTTTAATAGTTTAATAATTTAACTTATAGTTTTTGTGGGAACTCCATACTGGAATAGTGCATCTATATCACTCCTTTCTATGCCTCTTTTTCTGCACCGTCCCTTTCTTCTCCTCCCAAATTCATGATCTCTGATCTCTTCTAATTGTTAAACACACTTCACAGGTGAGTGGAGAGTGGGGACTGACTTTCACACGAACTCTGGTGCCCCATATTTGACCACGTCCCCTGGATAGGCAGGCCTGGTGGCACTCAGAGGAAGGATAGCAGGCTACCAATATGAGACTTGATACCCTATGAGCATATACAGGGGGAGGAGGTCCCCCTCAGTCACAGTCATAAGGGAGAGGAGTAAGGGGAAAATGGGAGGGGGAGAGGAATGGGAGGATACAAGGGATGGGCTAACCATTGAGATGTAATATGAATAAATTAATAAAATATATTTTAAAAAACACACACATACACATACCCACACAAAACACACACAATACACACAACACACACAACATACACACAATAACAACACATAAACACACCACATACACACACACCTGAGTCCATTCAGCCTTTCTTGAATGGAAGTGTGTCCAGACCACTTTGGATTAGACAATCTATGTGGAAGCTTGTTGGAGGATGTTTTTGTGCACTGTGTCTTTAAATGCTGGCTTCTGTACCCAGAGATCTGATATAATGACTTTGGCATTGTCATTGTTATGAAGCATCTCCTGTCTCAATGCTGTGTAAAAATTGTTCTCCATCACCTTATTATGATCAGTTAATAAAGAGTGGAACAGACAATAGCTGGGCAGGACAGGTAAGGTGGGACTTCCGATTCCAGTGAGAGGGTCTCAAGAAGGGACCAGAGAAAAAGGCTGAGTCACCATCGGAACATGGATGAAGAAACAAATACCCGAGCGAGATTATGATGGCAGGTAACAGGCCACATAGTGGGAAGTAGGCCAGGCCACTGTTAGAAAAGTTGAGTATCTGCCCAGATAATGGGCCTGAAGCCCTTAATAAATATAAAGGTCTCCATGTCATCATTAGGAGCTAGGGCGCCCATAGGAATCCAAGCTTAAGACCCGAGAGAAGTCTTAGGGCTGGGACAAATAGAGAGGCTGAATTGTGCGTGCGTTGGATGTGGCTGCTTAAGAGCTTCAGCAAGCAATGCTTGTTTGTCATGCCACTCTGTGAACTCCAGCCCATAGCCAGGACAGGCGACAACCCCTGTGGCCGGGAGCAGATTGCGAGGCACCAGGATGCTGGGTCTGTGGTGGCCCAGACCAGGCAGTCAATGTTCATGCTCAGTTGCCAATGCCTTTAGATGGTTCTTCCCAGCAACTACTTGAAGGAGACAGGGGCCCAGGCTGGGCCAGGCCCCTTGTTCACGTGCTGTGGACTGTAGGAAAAACTTCCTGGAGACCACAGCCCAATTTTGGTCCTCAGGAAAAGCCTGCAGACCCCAAAGTCTGGCAGAGAAAGGGACTTACCTGAGGGGGTGGAGCCATCAGTTTGCACTGCAGGCTATCTGAGCTGCAAAGAGACTTGGCTAATGTCAACTACAGACAAACAGGGAAATGACAGATGACGGAAAAGCTGAAAAGTCGTCAGACTGACTATGATACTCCTTAAAAAAGAGAGTTAGGTAAAATTACAAAGAATAAGACAAGTAAAAATGCAAAACACTGTGACAGAGGGCATTTGTATTCTGTATAATTTTGTTATGCTTATCTGCATAGAAATAATTATATGTTCAGTTATGATTGTAATTTTATATATTCTTTTTAAGAAGAATCAGGATAAAACAGATAAGAAAAGAGATGAAAAGATCCATGCTATGTTATAAACAATAAAACAAAAAATAGACAATTCTTTAAATCAGAATAGAGAATCTTCAGCTACAGCAATGGCAGAAAGGTGGTTCCAGATGAAAAAAATCCACAAGGGATTGAGGAATTAGAAGGCTAACCCACAGAGATGAAATATTCTGAGTTAGGACTACAGATTCCGTTTAAAGGTGTTACATTACAGCAATGTCATAATTATGTTTCATGTTGTAGAGTTTGGAGAATTAAAGTATGTCCATATGTTAACATGTCACACAGTTGATCTATACTCAGCATTTCAATATGCTTCTGCCTCGAGTTCTAGAAGGGCTGATTCTGAGATCGCACATTTATTAGAGGTGATGGCTAATCTTGGAAACGCCTTTACAGATTAGAGTTGGTAGTGTTCCGGCATACGTATCTAGTAAAACACAGTGATTTTTTTAGACATTATGGGATAGAACATGTTACAGATATATTTTACAATTGTACGGGACAAACAATTGTGGAAAATCTAACCATACCTTCAAAGATAAGCTCATAGGAGGAGGATATGGTATTTTACAGAAATAGATTAAACAATGCTTTATTGACTTTAGAAACCCTGGATTTTAGAGAAGACTGCTGAATTAAATCAGTCTATAGATATGTGATAATCTCAGAATGGAAGTCAGGAGAGGTTGTACTCGGGGAGAGGATGTGCTCTTGTTTCAACAGAAAGCAATGGATTCCATCAAAACTGATAAAGATTACATATGATGGGGGTGGGGGTGGAGGTGGAAGAAGACTCCCGAACATATTGGCTGCAGAAACAAAGGAAGAAACCAAGAAGAATAACAAAACAAGCAATATATATGCTGATCCCTCTACATGGAAAAAAGGCCCTGAAACTGCCTGAGACATGAAATTGTCACTGCATAGCCAAGCTTGCTGGCTACACAGTTCTTAAGACTGATCATGCAATCCTTTCATGTTTCATGGATGGAAATTTATATTACAACTTGATTATATAGTCCAAACCTACTAATAAAATTTGATGGCTTTCATCTGCTATAACAAAGAGCAGAGAATCATCTTTAGCTGATTTATGCACAATTCCATACATGTCTTAATGCAGAAATGTATATTACCTTTAAAAGTATATATGCTTGCAGAATAAAAGGGCCAGACACCAAAGAAGACAAATATCCCAGGTGATCCAAGCTCACAGACTGCCTCAACAGCTGTTTCCTCAAAAATATGCCTTCAGAACAACTTCAAGATGCCTAGCTAAGATGGTCCTTCCTCACAGACTGTTCCATCCAGGACTTCAATTAGGCCCTGCATTTTTTCCACCACACAGAAACTAGACAGGAAATGTCACAGTGCGCTTTCTTAGGACTTGACATTTATCCCAATTTTCTTAGGGTCCCCAAAAAAGAATGTCACCCCTAGACAGACGGAAGCAATTTTAAGTGAACAACACCCCATTGCCAAGAAGTGAGGTGGATTTTTTTTGGTCATTAGGTGGGTGATGGATGTTTGTCATAGTTTAGGGGGTTAGTCACAAGCTGCTAATGGTCTTGGTCAAGGAGGAAACAAATTTAAGATTAGATTCAGGAATCTCTTGTTCTCTCTCCTTTTTTTCATTTCTCTATCCTTTTTCTCCTATCTAGTGTTTGGGTGAAAAGGGATGAAAAGAAGAAAGGGGAGATATAGGAATGACAGGACAAAAGGGCAGATGTTGAATCTACTTTTAAACTAAAGAGCAACTACTAGTCCCAAATATTTTACATTGGTATGGATCTTTGCATATTGATAGGAAATTAAGGTTAATTTGGTACAACATACTCTGTATGTTCCAATTCTTCTTTTAAGCATTTGTACCTATGCAACTGATTGTTTAGGACTTAAGAAAATGTTTTAGCATCTAAGAAAATGTTTATAGGCTGAAAAAAAAAGAAATGAAAGAAAATGTTTTAAGTAAAAAACTCTGTACTCATCAATATAGGATAGATAGTAGGGTCCTTTCTCTAAGGTTGTCAAATGCAAATAGACTAGAAATTGTGGATGTATCTTACCTGATAGTTTTCATATTATTCTTATTGCTCATAGTCTATTAACGTAAGAAAAAAAGCCTTTTGTTGGAGTAAAAGGGAGAGATGTTGGAGAATGATTTTGTGTGCTGTAAATACAAACGCTGATTTCTGTATCCAAAGACCTGGTTGTAGTCCAGAATTTGGTGCTGTCATTGTTATGAAGCATTTCTTGTCTCAGTGTTATATAAAAGTCATTCTCCATCTCCTGATGGCTGGTTAATTAAGAGACAAATAGTCAATATCTGGCCAGGAGAGTTAAGGCCGGACTTCCAATCCAGTGAGGGAGGGTCTCTCAGATGTGGATCAGAGAGAGGTGGAGTCGCCATCAGAGAACACTGATGAGAAAACAGGTGCAAGAGTGAGACTAAAATAGCAGGTAGTAGGACAGACCAGTATTAGAATAGTTGACTATCTGCCCAGCTACTGTGCCTGAAGCTTTTACTAAATATAAAGGTCTCTGTGTCATTATTTGGGCCAGGGTGGGCATAGAAAAAAATCTTGCATTTTACAAGAGCACATCTCTGGAAGAAACTCAGTTTCACCCTGTCATATATAAGATTCTTCTGGCTCTTAGACTCTTGTTGCTTCCTTTTACACAACGTTCCCTGAACCATACGTGAAGGGGTTTCATTTCAGTTGGGATTAGGCACCCCACTGTCACTTATTTTATGCCTTTTGACCAGTTGTTGCAATAGCCCCAGACCACTGAAAAGAAACTTCTTAAGTGAGGGTTGAGAATTACACTTATTTGTGGGTATACATATAAGTACTTAGAATGCAATTAAAAATTATACTGGTTTGGGAAAGTGTCACTAGTACATTTTCTTCTCAGCTCTATGACCTCTTCAGTCACAGCTAATTAGCTAGAGGTTTACAGAATCAGGTAAGCTCAATTGGATGACTGTTGGTAGCTCCAACACAGAGGTGCCACAGTTACAACATTGTGGATGACTTCTCACCTCATTGGCTCTGCTCACAGTTAAGATTATGGATTGTTCCTCTCCCTTGGCAATTCACACAGATCTTTGTGATACGATGAGAATTAGGCTCAGTGCGAGGCTTTCAGGTCAGCTCCAGCTTCTTTCCTCCAAGTCCTTTCTGAACTGAGTGAAGTCTTCAACCATAGGGCCTTCCCTTCAAGTTGTGGGAGGCAACCCTAGGCAACAGCAGTGCTCTGTACTGTTTGGGGAGTCTTTAGGATTCCTCTGATCAACAACTCATAGGAAGTTTCCCATGCTTTGTGCTGAGTATTTTGTTTGGTAGTCTATGGTACATGGGGAGAAAAAAAATATTTCATTTTTAGTATTTTGTCTGTGTCTTACTTTGCACTTTTTCTAATTTTTTGATTTTGTTAGTTTTATTTTCTCTGTAAAGCTTCTATGTATTTAATTGTTTATATTGAATTCATGGTGTTATATAATTACACAACAGAAGAAGTAACTTCCAGTTTTCCATGAGTGCTAGAAGAACCTTGGAAGAATCACAGATAATAATGTTCGGATGAGATCTTTACTTTTGGAACTGGATTTTTCTTTTAAAGTCAACCAAACCTGAGGGTATCCCATAGGGCTCCCAAAAATAAAACTAAGGCACATAAATAAACAGAAAGAATAACAGCAGCTAATTCATGATATCTCTGTCTTTGTGACACTGAATAAAACTTATCATGGCTCATATACGGAAAGCAGTTGTCTAAGGTGACCACAGTGAGGTTTATTTCCTGCCTCCTGCCAAAGGGGCGATTCCTTGATAATTTCTTCAGCTGCCACAGACCTCTCTATGTGCAAATTAATCATTCAGACAACCAGAATTCCCAGAGGAGCGAAGAGGCAAGGGGGCAGCTCAGAGCACTGTGATGATTAACTTTGGTTTGCTGACCTAGGAGTCATCATAAACTGTGCTGCACTAATGCAGCGACTCTCCCTGTCTACTTCTGCAGCATGGCTATTCTCTTTGTCATTTTCTGTAAAGCTGGGGTTGCTGTTTGATAAATTTCAAAGCTTCTGAAGGTATGTCCAGTGTCTTAAATCTAACTCAGGGCAAGTATGTTAAAAACACCTTGGAAAATCAACAGCATTCGTAGGCATTTAAAGGACTCTATAACTACAGTGCATATATGCCAATGTATTTTTCCTTAACTAGATTAATGGATCCATTAATGTATACTGCAGTGATATGGTCTTCTGAACTCTGGCCTATTGTAATTGTAACATTGCCTTTCTTTTCAGTCATTTAATTCACGATCTGGACTCAGAGTTAGAATCTCACCCAATGGCTGCTGCTATATATTGGAGAAAGTATGGTAATGTCTTTCAAACCAACAAAGGTCATTGTAAGAAATACTCTGTATAGAATTCTGAAAGGCTTACTAGCTGCTAAATAGGAAGCAAGTTTTCTCCAATCAAGAAATGCAAGAAGACAAGTATTACTCCATTAGGCTTGAGTCAGGCCAAGAAGATGCAAGCGAGGTCTGAAGGACACCATTGCTGCTTCTCCAATGCTCCCATCACGCGGAGTCTACATGGTGACTAGCCATTGCCTGGTGTGAAAATTCTGGTTCTTTCTGCCTTTACTCTCTAATAAATGATACACATGTTTTCCTCATTTGTTTATAGTGAGACTGGACAAACAAACATCTCCTGATATCAAAATTCAACTTGACATGACATCTTGACAACTTGACATCTTGACAACTTGACATGACATCTTGAGTCAAAGCAGACATGATTGCTTCTCAGGGTAGCTTGGTTAGTTTTCTCTCCCTATTTTCCCAGCACATATAGGCAATCTCCAGGAACGTAGCTGACATTTTTAACATTAGCTTGAGCCACATAGATTCTGCCTTGGATAAAGATGTTTTCACACTGACAACTTTGTGTGTACCCTTGCGATTCAAAGTGAAAGGCATATCTGATCTTTTTGTCACCAAGAAGGAGTTTTATCAGTATGTCCTTGGTAAGCTGTATTCTGTGTAATCCTAGATCTTTCTGCTCCTTTTGCTTTCGTGGAGCCTTGGACTGGTTCTCCTATATTGAGAGTGGGGTACTGTAGAACACCGAGCTTTACCTTTAGCTAGGGAGAGCTTCAGTTTCTTTAAAATGACTTGGCAAATACTCAGTTAACTCTCATGGCTTTATAGGACTCAGTGGTGAAAAGCGTTTGTTCCTTTGGCAGAAAACCTGGGTTCAGTTCCCAGCACCCACATAGCATCTAACAACCATCTGTGACTCCAGTTCCAAAGGAGCCAACACCTTTCTCTGGCCTCTGTACAAACTGCATGTGCATGGTACATAGACATGCAGGCAAAACATACATACACATCAAATAAAAATAAATCTGTATTTTATATCATTGTTTCATATAGCAGTAAGATTATGAAGGGGAAAAGAAGTCAGTAAAAAACAGACACAGGATAAGGGTGGCTATTTTAGATAAAATACTCTAGGAAGTCTATTAAACAAACAGATGTATTTGCCAGTTCTGTGATTTTTTTCATCCCCAGATGAGGCAATGACAGTAATATGAGCAAATCATTAGTTAACAAACTGGACTTCTCTCACTTTTGTTATATAGACATAGTCATTGATTAGTCATAAAAAGAATAGAAAAATATGTCCAGAAGCAATCACGTGTGCATACTTTGAGGACAGGGTGAGCAAGATTGATATTTGAATGTGTGATGAAGTAGAATAGGAGCTATAGGAATTCAGATAAATCTGAGAAATTACCCAACTTCAGGTGGTATATTAATCTTCTGTTCTTTTATAATCCATAAAAAGCTCACACGGCATATGGTAATGTGTCAAGATTTTTTTAAAAAGCCTATTTATGTGTCTAAGTTCACATCAGATGCACCGTCTTTTGTGAATTATATAATGATGCTAAAATATGGGGTCATTTAAGGATTTGCCAAACGTGGAGAAAGAAATATATTTGCAGTTTTCACATTAGGATACAATTATGCTGTGGAAAATACAGTTGCCTAAACGCATCTTGAGAATGCGCTTCTGGGAGGCAACGAATAGCACACAAATTCTGATTTCTTCTAAGTCATCTTGAGAAACAGACCATAGACAAATGAGCTGAGCTTTAATAAGTGGGAATTAGGAGCATACGCCACAGTTTGAAAAGTGGCTGCATGAGACGCATGGGAAGCTCAGCTGTAGCGGCGTTGCACAGGGTGTGCGGGGCACACTGATGTCAGTGGGCCAGCCCCATGATGGTGCATGTGTGTAACTGTGGTGCTGACAGAGCTCATGATGGTCTATTTCAATCCCTGTTTGTAGAAATGGCAGTTTAGCATGAAAGTAACTTGGCTCAAAACACCTTGCAAGCTGGGTCACCTCATCCACACTGCCCCCTCCTCACCTTACTTGTCAGCCATCTGGTTAAACTTCACAGAATTCCCTTGTGTACATTTCCTTTCCTTTCCTTTCCTTTCACTTTCCCTTTCTCTTTCTTTCTTTCTTTCTTTCTTTCTTTCTTTCTTTCTTTCTTTTCTATTTTTTTATTTTTGAGCACTGTCTCACTATCTAGTTGAGATTGGCTTCAATTTCCTGATCCTCCTAGCTCCACCTCCACCCAATAGGAATACAGGGTAACTTTTCCTGCTGCTTGCTAAGCTATGTTAGCAGACTGTGCTACAGAGGGTGGGGGGGGTTGGGGGGGGAATGAGCAGTAATGTTTAAAGGTTCCAAATGCTTATCTTTACCCTATGCCCTTACATAGAAAATTTTACCATTTGTAAATACCAATAAAATATACAGACAGGGAGGTCAGAAGATTATTGGGCCAGGGTTGGTGAGAGAGAGGAGAATGCCAGACCGAATCCAAAGAGCCCAGATTTCAGATCACCAACACTGCCTCTGAATTTGAAACATATTAACCAGCCTTAGCTTTTCGTTGTCTGGAGAATGGAGGAGTTTGCTTGGCTATTTCTGAGATTCTGTGTACATAACTGGTCAGGACTGGTAATGCATGCAGTACCCAGATGTTCACCTGTTTAGGCAGGTATTCACCACAGAGCTACCTCTGAACCCTGTATGTACTCTTTGGCTGAGCCACCCGCTGCTCTTTATATGCAACTCGGGTGATGCTGGTATATTTTCGGGTGGAGGCAAAACCTTCCAGGATGCCGGTTGGTTTATCATGCGACCACTGATTGGGGGTAGTAGTACCAAGGGAGATTCAGAAGGAAAGTTTCAATGACTACAAATCATGTGCCAAACAGAACCCCAGCATGAGAGTTAGGAAAGAATGGTGGTTAACGGCATATAGGTAGCCTTGGCTTCAGAGCTCAGCTCTCTAGTTTTGCCATGTGAAATTGGGCAGTGTTTCTAAGGCCTTACCTAGCTTGTGACCATTCACCCCTCACCACTCCATCACCTCCTCTCCCACCGTCCTACTCTCCTACTCTCCTGTATCCCTCCCCTGCTGCCTGCCCGCCCCTCACCCCCAACCCTGCCCCCCCACCGCCCCCGCTTGGCCCTCAGTGTCTTTTCACTTTAGCTCGCAATAGGAAACATGCTTCTATTTTTTTGTTGTTGTTGTTGTTTTGTTTTGTTTTGTTTTTTGAGCCGAGTCTCTCTGTGTAGCCTTGGCTGTCCTGGACTCACTTTGTAGACCAGGCTGGCCTCAAACTCACATCGATCCGCCTGTCTCTGCCTCCCAAGTGCTGGGATTAAATGCATGCCCCAACACGCCCAGCGCATGCTTCTAGCTTAAGGCCTTTCCTACGTGCTCTCTGCTTCAGGTTTGTCTCAAACACTGTGTAGCTTAGAGGAGCTTTCTCTCGTTGTGCTAATAATGGGATAAACTCAAGTTCCCCTGTGCTGTCCTGCTTGACGTTTCCTCAGTCACTCGCTACGCTGTGGTACATTTATTCTGTCTGAGTCTCCTGCTTAGCTCCTGCTAGGGAGGACATCGGTCAGTGCTGCCCTCATTTCACAGTTTTTCCTTGTCATATAACTGAAGTCTAAAATAAGGTCCCACACACTATGACTGTCAGAACATGTCTGTTGCCCAAATCTATGGCAAGAGCAGCAGTATGAGAAATGGCTACCACCTTACCTCTCCGGGGAGAGTGCCGATGAGTGGAGGAGGCCTTTACCCTGTGCACATCTCACTTGCTATAACTTATTATTAAAGAAATCATGGCTAGATTGTCCTCCAAAATATACCATGATTTTACACACATCTAATCTGTATCTAATTCCATGACTTCCACTTCAGTCTCCTTTGCTTCTGATCATAAACGAAACCGAGGCAGCAGGAGGGAGGCACCCGCTAACTACAAGCATCTCCACAGGAGGTGATGCTCTGTAGCCGGGATGCTGTGGACTCTCGCTAATGACCCCAGGGATGCACCTAGGAAAAGACTTTCATAGGAATTAATCGGAATGGTACAAATTTAAACTGTGTCCAATGTGAGTGTGCATGCAGTTTCCAGTGTGGGCACAGTCACTTTCAGGGACTGCTCAGACCATGCATGTGACAATTGTTCAAGCCCCAGTAACTTCAGATATTTTCTGTGTCTAGCATTCTTAATGCCCTTTGAGAAGCTTTTGTCTTGGCATTTGAGAACTTAGGGGGCTCAAAGCCCCACGGTGTGGTGGACAACAGTGGAGGGGAGGGCCTTGGTGTCACACATGAGAGACGTATTCCTGAGTTCGGCTCCTGTAGGTTTTTAATGGTTTAAGATGAAGTATTTGGAGGATGGATTCTTTTTCAGCTCTGTACTTTCTTCATTATATGATGTTACAGACACGAGAAACAGACATATAATGAAGGGATTTCTTTACATAAGCATTTATATCAGTAAAAAGTTAACAATAACGTTTTTTGCTGTCCTTTCTCCACTCAGCTTCCCTCACCCCATTGCATCGAATCCCTGCGTGCGCGCGCACGCACACACACACACACACACACACACACACACACACACACACACACATACACATGCACACACACACACACACACACATCCCTCCTCACCCCAGGACTCAGATCATCAATGCTCAGCTGGGCCTTGCTCCCGCCGGAGTCACGAGTGAGTTCTAACAAACCCCTCTAAAGCAGCGTCCTGTCTCGTGTTCTTCGGGACAGGATGAGCACATCCACTGAAAATCATGTTTTCTTTGCATCCTAACTGAAACCGCATTAAAGGGGGAACGGGAATTCAGCGCCGGCGCCAGCTGCAGTATCTCTCCCATCAGCTCCCCAGTAGGGCCTGCGAGGGACCTGCCGAGCCTCTGGATAAATTGTATTTTCCAAGGGTTAATTAAGCTGTCTTGAGCTTCTGCATGAAGAAGAACAAACTGGCACTTTGCAGGGCTTTCTGAAACCCGCTGTCGACATTCCAGTCCCTGCTGCTTTTAGCTGTATCGATCCGATGCCTGACCTGTGAAATCCTTGATGGCTGCTAACACCAGAAGCTTACTGGAGCTTTCCAAGGGAGCTCGGGACAGCGTGTGTAGTCAGGTACAATTACCTATCCCTCCAGGAAAGCCAATTAGTTCACAAAGAGGTGGAGCAGAACAAATGTTTTGTATGTGATTTAGAATCCTAAAAAAAGAAAGGGGAAAAGAGGAGGCAAAGGCTTTGTTCTGTTGGATTCTTTTGTTCCTAATTTTATGATTATTGTTCAACTCACAGTGGTCCTCACATTTTCTCACACGTTTCTGAAAGAATTGTGAGACCAGGGATAAACCAGGTTTACTGCCTTCCCTTCAAGCTATGAAAATTGCCTTGTGTTGTTGAAGATCCAGTTTCTAGACTAATTGTATGAACTGGAAGGTAGGACAACCCAAGTTTGTTCTACTTTTCATAGATCAGAAACTTTCTTTAAATGAGACAATAAGCTTCAATCATCATTAGAAAAACAAACAAACAAACAAAAACAGAAACAAGGAAAACCCCTGCCCCCAAAATAACCTAGGTGAGTGATAATTCCTTTTAGTACTTGACTTTGCAGGTAACGTGTAGGAGTGAGAGAGTCCTAGGTAGATTTCTGCTCTACGGAGCCAAGAAAATACGTACATAGCTTCCCAAACTTTATCTAATCAAATGTGGTGTCTTTGGAATAAGAGATGCTAAAACTGATAGGCACTTCCTGACTTGTGTCAAACCCTGATTTATTAGTCAGAGATGGTAGTGCTGCTGTGGTTGTCACACCCGTGACCAATGTCCTTTGTGACCAATGGACTTCATTTATGAACTAGCAGCAAAATGTGGTCTTTTCATCACATTCTTTTTCTTCATTTGAATACTAAGTCAAATAGATATCGAAAGTTATCTCTTGAAACACAATGTACTGCTGGAATTAGTTAAAATGAAATTTAATGCACTCTAATGTTAAAAAACTGGCAAAGTGAGAAAAAGGAAAGCAGTTACTTATAACAGAAAAACTATAACTCAAATCTTTTGTCAAAATAAAATCATATGAATGTATACACTGAGATACATATGTGTGTAATATATTCCAAACACACATACACCCACTAGCTATCAAATAAACTTGGATTGGGAGTTTAATGGAGAGGGAGACACACACACACACACACACACACACACACACACACACACACAGAAAGAGAGAGAGAGAGAGAGAGAGAGAGAGAGAGAGAGAGAGAGAGAGAGAGAGAGAGAGAGAGGCTTGCTATGGAAGCTTTTATTCTAAGCTCTAAGCTTAGAAGAAGCTAACATAGACATTTAATTCTTTTTGTTTGTTTGTTTTTTGTTGTTTTTTCAAGACAGAGTTTGTGTGTGTGAGTGTGTGTGTGTGTGTGTGTGTATGTATGTGTAGCCTTAGTTGTCCTAGACTCACTTTGTAGACCAGGCTGGCCTTGAACTCACAGTGATCCATCTGCCTCTGCCTCCTGAGTGCTGGGATTAAAGGCATGTGCCACCAATCCCAACTTAATTCTTATTCTTAAAAGAAGTAAAATCAGATTGACAAGCCTTCATTTTACCATAGAAATAGTAATATAAAGTAAAAATAGTTTCCTGGCTAAGTCAGAAATACAAAAGCAATAAAGATTTTAAAAAATCTTATAAAATTCAGTTGTCTTTCACCACAGTTGCTTCTTATAAAATGTGATTTTATGATATTGTAGGGAGATAGTTGCAAAAAGTAAAATGTGAGTTTGTTATGGGCTTTCAGAGGGACTTGGTTTGCTACACATGGGATGAGAGGGGGTGGGCAGGACCTGGGTGCATGTTGGTGTCTGTGTGGGTTGGGAATCTGTGTGATGCAGCCAAGGCAGTAACAGCAGACCCTTCACCAAGAGCGTTACTGCATGGAATGGGAGATGAGCAATCTCTTCCTTCATTTGGGTGCTAGCAAAATGGGTTGGGGACTTGGCGGTAATGTCAGTGTGCTGTTTCAATGCTTTTCTCTCCCCTTATCAGTGTCAAGTGGGGTCAAGACCACTCCAGTTGGTGTATTGGAAGGGAATTGGTAACAATTTCCAGCACTAGGCAGGCCTGGCATACATGATTTTGGAACTGCATGATTCAGGGATAAATTCGACATTACATTTGGTAAGAAGCATACAGATGGTAGATTCTGTTTGTGCTCAACCCTCTCTCCCTTCTTCTCGGCCCCTTTTCCAACTCTGTCTGTCTCTCCCTGTCTCTGTTTCTCTGTCTCTGTCTCTGTCTTTCTCGGTCTCTCTGTCTCTCTGTCTCTGTCTCTCTCTCTTTCTCTCTCTCTCTCTTGTTGATGGAGATGTTCAGAGACTATTCTTCATAAAGTGAGTTCTAAGCTAGGAGTTTAATCTTTCCAGAGCTCTACTTCACTGCAGGCTTATTGGTCATGGCATTGCCTCTCTAGGTGATTTTCATTTATACACTGTGCTCCAGGAAAGCAAACCTTCCACTATTATTGGAACGACAACCAAATTTGGTGTCAACACTATGATTCTGAAATATGAACTGCATATTATTTTTTTTTTAAATATGCCTTCTCATAAAACCAAAATAATCCTTTAAAGAACCATTGACAATTCTGCAGACAATTTTTCTTCAGAGCCATTCTTTGGACAAGATAGTGGGAAGTGATTAAACTTCTTTGACTTCTGTGTTGTTCTCCTGCATCGAATCTTGCTGCTACTTATTTCAAATATGAGAAACTCTGTCCAAAGTTTAACCGGAAACCTACAAATGTAAATTAGAGGCCAGTAATAAATTTGACGGTTCTGCTACCTTTTCATTGTTTACTTTCCTCAAGTCTTCTGCTCAAGAGAGAGAGAGAATAAATTCCTAGGAATCAGCCGGGCGTGGTGGCACATGCCTTTAATCCCAGCACCCGGGAGGCAGAGGCAGGCGGATCACTGTGAGTTCGAGGCCAGCCTGGTCTACAAAGTGAGTCCAGGATGGCCAAGGCTACACAGAGAAACCCTGTCTCGAAAAACCAAAATAAATAAATAAATAAATAAATAAATAGATTCCTAGGAATCCAACTTGAAAGATTTCAGTCTATTTAACAGAATGGTTTTTCTAAATCATAAGAGAACTAGAGCCAGAGACAGAGATTATTTCATGCAAGCAAGATTATGAACAATAGTTTTTAAGTTTTGGAGTAACAGGTCCAAAATACAGAAAAAAAAAGAGCAAATGCCTTCAAACTGCATCATTATGAAGGAAGGAGAGAATCGGCTGAACCTAAGATCTCCTCTGCTAGCTTCATTTCTAAAGCCTCTAGAATCTTCTTCTTGGAGATATTTCTACTTACATATCTCCTCCACCCTGAGCACTGAGTCTCTGCGTTGCCTGTAGCTACAACTACCAACCTATGCTGCTTCTAACAAAGATCTCAAGGAAAGAGAAAGAATGTGTGTCTCAGACTTGAGAAGTGCAGGGATTTAGATGACAAAGTGAGTCAAGGAGACACACACAAGGAAAACTATAAAAGAATCAAGGAATCGATTGCAGATAATTGTATTTACTTATATCCAAATGTTTGCCTCTTGTTGTCTGCTAGGGTTTCCTCAAAGGAAATAGGGAGCAAGAAGAAAGCTGACCATGGAGCGCTGCCTCTAGTGTTGTAGGAGTTCATGGGTTTTACATGTGTATTTTTGCACATTGAAAGGTAATTATAAACAATGAAAACATGAAATTCTTAGTTTTTATACTAATATAAGTTCACCTTTCTAGAACAATTTCCCCTTACTTATAAACTTACGTGTAGTGTCTAATACTGTCTACCCAAAGAGGGTCTTGTTCATGTGTCTGAGTCAGCATTTTCACTTTGGCCTTTTAAAGTTTGTCTTCTGACTTTATTTTACTACAGATAATGAGACACAAATTATTCTTTATATATACTAGCTAATAAGAAGACATAGTCACACTTCAACTGCTTTTTTGTTATCTGTTATCTATTTACAAGATACTATGCTTTATCTAGTTATTTATTTATAGAAAAAGTCATGTAGGCTGGCTTTGAACTCATGCAGATGCATACTACACCTGAATTGATTTTGTGTATGTGTGGGTGTAGATTTTTGTATATGTGCATATGTACATGTATGTGCTCGCATGCATGCATGCATGCACTAGTTCCCATACAGGCCAGAGGAAAACACTGATTATCTTCCTAAATGGCTCTAAACTTAGTTGTTTTAATACTGAGTCTCCCACTGAACATGGAGAGCACCAATTCAGGTAGCCTGTGTAGCCATCCAGCCCTATGGAACTGCTTGCTGAGGTTACAGGTGTGTTCTTCAGGGCCTGACTTTTTGTGTGGATGTTGGGGAATCCAGACCCGAGTCGTCAAACTTGCCTAGCAAGCATTTTACTGACTAGGCCGTTTTAACCAGTCCATGTCCTGCTATTTTACACAAAGAATGGGATTCCCAGCGCAGACAATAAAGATACTATGGGCCTGAACTCCTGCATGGTTGCAAGTGTCTGCAGTTGAGAAGTCCTCTGCAAAAATGTGGCAAGTTCATTTCTGTGTTGCATCTAGCTGGCCTTTTTTTCGATTTTTTTTTCAGTGTTAAGAGATTGAATTCAGGGCCTTGGACATACGAAGCAATATCAGGAAGCCACTTCCTCAGCTTTGGTTGGCTGTCTTTCTAGTTCATCTGAGACATAGCTTGAGCTGTGAATTTAACATTTAAAACAAAATTTTAACTTAGGAAACAAATTGACAATAATGATTAAGACTCATTAGAATTCTGTGTCTTCTGAATATAGTAAGACCAATTAACACAATAATGAAAATGTATCTGTATGCAAAACTTAATGGATTTGTTAATTGGTTTCTTTGGAAAACAGAAATATATTAATTGTCCTCAAATATTTAAGGTAGACAAATTATAATGAGGATTTGAAAATATATGTGGAGCTAGCATGGCAACCTCATGATAATCTGTTTGAATGATGCAAATTAAAATATGTCATAGAAACATTTTGCAACATTTGTGTTGTTACTACCTTTGATTATTGTGGACATGGGAATTTACTAATTTTTTAAAAATATTGTGCTCCTTTTTTTTCCTACTAGTCAAAATAAGTGTTTTAAGACAATACATTTTTCTGAGTGCTAATGTCACCTCTATATACCCAGACTTCTGAGATATGGAGATTTCACTCCAATCCTTGGAGTTATTACTCTTATCCTTAGGCTGTAACTACAGCCAGTGTGGTTTTGGCTATGCCAGTCTCCCCTGGCTTTAATGTACATGATTTAGTGATGCACAGCCTTGCATGTTGAAACTTGTAAAGTCTTAGTCCACACAATGTAAACTGTTGCCATTCCCTTCCTGTGCTGTGCAGTTGAGCATCTCAGATGTCAGCGTGGGCCCTCCTGCTTTCTTCCTTTTGTTCATCTCATTCATCCTCTTTTCCATAATTTACCATATTCCTTTAAAAAAAAACTGGATGTGAAAATAGCTCCACAGTGTTTACTCTCTCAAAAGCAAAGCCTTTGACCTTAAGTGTAGACATATCTGTTAATTCATGTTGATCTTTTCCAGATATGTTCCATGTTATTTGTGACCTCAGCATTATCTCATAACATTTGCTGAGATTTTTTTTTCTTTGTTCTCTCCCACTCTGGCTAGACTCTTAAGATGTTTATGGTATTTCTTATAAAGTGTTGGAGGATTCTCTTAATTTCTGGTATGGTGTTTTATACTAAAGATCAGAAATTTACAAATAACCAAGTTAAATTGACACACAATGTTGGGGTCTGGGACAGTTAAGAGCAGAGTATCCACACCTGCCCAGCATCCCTGGAGGCCTTCTTGCTGCATCATTCCATGGGTAGGGTACCATATGATGTAACACAGTCAAAGTGCTCATTTGGCTCTCTATCCCCTCCTGTGATGCCACTAAACATTGGGTGTTGTTTGCATGACCTCATGTAACCCTAAATCTCTCCAAAGGCCCCCTCAAAATCCCAGCAATACAAATGTAGAGACCGTTGCCAGGGCACAGATTTTTAGGAGATGTCCTCAAACTGTGGCTTTGTCTACAAAGTTATAGCTAAGTTTACATGGGACATACTCTTAATTTTCATTATGAGGATTGCACATTTTTTGAGGGGGCCTAGGAACATAGACATGGTTGCGTGACTTGATTTGGCCAGAGACATGAGGAGTGTATCTGTGACTTGTGAATGGGTCGTGGGAGACCAGGTAATTGCTCCTTGTGCCATCCTTCTTTTCTTTCCTCCCTTAGTTTTTCAGTAACAACAAACCCTCCTGGGTCACTCGAAGTGATGACTTATGATGGTGGAGCCCCTGCTAGGTTCAAGGCATTGAGTTTTGACTTAGTGTGGTAACACAATATCACCTGGACTCTCTCCCTTGATGTGATTGCATTTAGACTTTTAACAAAGACTGGCAGACATTCCCTATAAAGGTTCCTAAGATAGTCAGCACTGACAGCCTTTCCTCTTCGCAAGATTCAACCTCTATTACAATTTTAAAAGTTTCCGCACATTTTCGACCACCAGATAACCTTGTTGAGATCAGATTGAATTCTTTTTGCAGTGTTTTTCTTACTGTTACACCTCAACTGCCTTAGAAATCTTGACTATCACATTATACTCACTACTGTACTGTCTTTGTCATCAGTAATTAGTTTACTGTAAGTTTTACAGTGTCTTTGTTCATCATGAATTTCATGTCTTGGATTGCAGCTCTTAAGAACTTAATTTCCCCTTAGCTGGAGGACACTCCTGAGAAACAGAGATTGTAGTAAAGTGTCTGCAGATTTTCAGTCCCTAGAGTATCTGCGGTGTCATATCTGAACGGCAGAGTCTCTGATACAGAAGTGCGATTTTAAGTTTTCCTTCAGGATTTTGTGCAGTGTTTTCAGTAACTAAGAGACACTCGAGACTACCATCCCTTCTATAACATCCCTAATTTTGGTAGGCATTAATGACTTCATTTTCATCACTGTTTCCATATAGTTTTCACTGTTTCGCATCACTCCATAGGCCAGCGGTTCTCAACCTTCCTAATGCCGCAACCCTTTAATACAGTCCCTCACGTTGTGGTGACTCCAACCACAAATTACTTTGTTGCTACTTCATAACTAATTTTGCTACTGTTATGAAATCATAATGTAAATATCTTATATGTAGGATATCTGATATGCAACCCCCAAAGGGGTTGTGACACATAGGTGGAAAACTGCTGCCATAGGCTGTCTCTCATTGGTAAACTGTCTTTTCTAACCTTATAGAAATGTGTTTCTACAATTTCCTCAAATCCTTTGTTATTATATTCCACATATTTACTTCTTCAGCGTTCCATAGAAAAATGAACTTTTTATTTTGTTTGCCACTCTGGTTCTGATGTAAATTAGGTTTTCGTCTGTGTTATGTCTTCTAATACGTGTGTGTGTGTGTGTGTGTGTGTGTGTGTGTGTGTGTGTATAAATTTTGTCAATTAGTTCTTACTTTTACATATTGCTATTATTTCAATGGGATTTGAGGAGCTGATACAGACAAATCCATATCATAGAAATTTAAATACAATCTATAGAAGATGCTTCATGTTTGTGTCGCCTTACATCCTTCTATCTGAACGAGCTTTTGTGCTCATTGCTCATGCAGTCAGAGACTACAGAATGATGACCACTTAGTCCTCTGTGCTCTGTTCATTGAACGATAGCATGGCAATGACTTAAATAGCATGACATTTCTAGACAATTTGGAAAAAATATGTGTATTACCTAATATGTCTTGCTTGGTTTTGACGAGCTCACTCACACATGGAGCAATGGAAGGGCTACTGTAGGCCCTGAAGCAGGCAGGGTAAAGAAAGGTGGGAACATCCTCTGTTTACTCTTACTGAGGACTGAATTCTTTTGAGGAATCATCATGTCCAAACAGTGACATGAGGTCTGGGTGATGGATTGCCCCGGAGGGAAGAATGGGGAGACTCAGACAGAAGTCTTAGGCAGGAAGAACTGGAGTCAAGATGTTTTCTTAAGTAAGTAGTTTTACCCATGATTCCTTCCTTGTGATGAGACAGTCCTACGGAGTCTCCATGAAGATCCTTCCTGTCACCTCTCAACACAGATGATAGGGGCAGAACTAGTTCACTTCCGTTCTTCATCACAGAGAAGGCAAATTTTAATGAGGACACAGTTTCTCCTTTACTTTTATTCCTCTTTCATATACTGGAGTAGAAATTTCTTCCTTTGTGGTATGGCCAAATAGATTGTCATCACTCATTACATTCTGATCAACGTGAGAAACACATTCACTTTTTCTATACCACAGAGACAGTGTGAACATAAATAAATGAATATATATGTATACATGTACCTACGTATACACATATGAATATATATGTGGGGGATTGCAGAAATATGAAGAAACTATTTTAAAGTATTTAACTATAGTAATATATCTCTATAAAGTATATATCGATAGTTGTGATGTCTCTTAAAAATTTACCAATAATGGTCATATTTCATGGGTAGAGTTGAAATTATTTTCCTTACTTTGTGGCTGGACTGACTCATTTCTGAGCTAACAAATCAAAGTGGCAGCTCCACCAACAGATGCAGAAGCCGTGAGTCGATGGAAAACAAATCCACCATAGAGCAACGATGTGATGACCACTCGGAGGGAGCCGAAGTGAGGAAGCACAGCCAACACGAGTTTTAGTAAATCAGGTAAGGAATACAGCAAACTGTTTTTGTTACAGTAGTTTGTATCTGTTCAGCCTACAAAGCAAATAACTGACACAGGGACACTGAAACGTACTTAAAGCTGCCAGCACTTCGCCGGGCAAAGCCTGAACTGATTCTAATCTACTCGTAAACCAAATAAACTACTCTAAACTTTATAACACACATATATTCCAAACACTTGCCACTACGACCCCTGGGCTGGTCTGCGTCCAGTTCCCACCGTCCTACTCCAACTGTCCAAAAAACCTCCTCCCTCTCCAACTGTCAAACTTTTCTCCTCCCTTCCAGGAAGTCCCGCCTTCCACTTCCTGTTCTTCTGCCTAGCTGATTGGCTAAACAGCGCTTTATTGACGGTTGATACATTCACTTAGCATTCCTCCACATGTTTTCCCTTCAGAAGCTGGTCAAGATGGCAGAATGAGTATACAGTACTCTCAGATTTTGAAGTTAACATTCTAAAATGTCCTGTTCCTCCTTCTCTTCCTCGTCTTCTGTACCTGAGTTTTCTAAGCTCTGACATCATTGGATAGAATTTGCACAAAACAGATATGATGGCATGTCAGTCTGTCCTTGGTGAAGGCAACAGAATTAGACCATCCAACACTTAGTGAAAAGTTCAGGAAGTTCAGGAAGCTCAGGAAGTAAAATGCATGAGAATTTCAGTGACTTCCAGGTCAAGGTTCAAGCTCTCGTTGAAAATGTTCGAAGAACATGCTGCAGTAAACCCCTCTGAACCCTTCAGTTCTCTGTAGAGACAGTAGCCCCCGTAGGGCTCTCACTGCACAGTGTGCTACTTAACCATGCTCTTCTTTGTTTTTGAATTTTCAGTTTCCTCAAATACAGAGTAGGTGAATGCTCCAACTCCTCAACATCCTGAGATCACAGATATGAGAATAAATCTCAACTACTTCAGTTTTAAACATGAAGTCTCTCTCTTTTTTTTTCCCCCATTGATTAATTTATTTACTTTACATCCTGGTCAGTACTTCCCCTCCCTCCTCTACTCCCAGAGTCCCTCTCTTCCCTCCCTTCCCCTAACCCTATGCCCCCTCCCTTTCTTCTCAGAGAAAAGGAGAAAGAGAGGCTGCCCATGGGGTATCAACCAGCCTTGGTATATCAAGTAGGACTCTTCTAGTGAGACTAGAGGAAAGGGATTCAAAGGCAGGCAACAGAGTCAATGATGGTTTCTCCTTCTGTAGTTACAGGTTCCACATGAAGACTAAGTTGTGCATCTGTTATATGTGTGTGTGGGGGGGGAGCTCCATCCCATGCGTGCTCTTTGGCTGGTAGTTCAGACTCTGTGATCTCCCATGGGCACAGGATTGTTGATTTTGTAGGAACCTTGCTGGTTCCTTCAGTCCTTCATCCTCCTCTTCCATAAGATTCCCTGCACTCCGCTAAATGATTGTCTGTGGGTCTCCGTATCTGTTTTCATTAGCTGATGGGTGAAGCCACTCAGATGACTGTAATCCCAGTCTCCTGTCTGCAAGTATAGCAGAATATTATTAATAAATAGTGTCAGTGGTAGAGTCTTTCTTGTGGCATGGGACTCAAGTTGGGCAAGTCATTGGTAAGCGGGAAATCTTACTACAATTCCTCTTCCTGGCATCAATACCTACGTATATAACAAGATGTCTAGCATTTGGTGGCTTTTTTGTTTCTTTCTTTTTTTTCTTTTTTTCTTTCTTTCTTTCTGTTTTTCTTTTTTTTTTTTTTTTTTTTTTTTTTTTTTTTTTTTTTTTTTTTTCTGAACATTTGGTAAATGTTAGTGGAACCTGGTTTTAATCCCAGCACTCCAGAGGTAGAGGTAAGTGGATGTCTGTGAATTTGCAGCCAGCCTGGTCTATATAGTGAGTTTCAGGACAGTTAGGGCTATATAGTGAGACCCTGTCTCAAAAACAAAACAAAACAAAACACAAAACAAACAAACAAAGAGAAATAATTTTGGGGGAAAAAGAAGCTTGGAAAACAATAGTGTCTAAGATGTTTCCTTACTGCCCTCTTTCTCCTATTTCATGTGTGGTAGATTTCTGAACCCACCGAAGACCTTTGTGTTTTTTTTGTTTTTTTGTTTTTTTTTCTTTTAATTCCTTCTAATGGAGGAGTAACTGTCACTTTGTAACAATTCTGAGGACATATGAAATCCACCTAATTCAAATCCTGTATTACAGACACACAACTAGAGGTCTTTCAAAGACAGAAACCAGAACCTTTCTTTGCAATCCCTCAGCCTCCCGAAGGCATGTGCCTCAGCCTGGTGCAGGTGACAGGTTCCTTGGAGATTCCTGTGCAGCAAGTAAGAATTAAAATCAACTGGTCTTCCTCTCCTTTTAGACAAGGAATTCTGCACTGCCAGACTTCAGTGCTGGCTAAACAAATAATGCACAGAGACACCACGTTGGTGAGAACTGCTATGCAGTAAGAAGGCAGACTCTCCCAATGCTGGGTCTGTACTTTTAGGTTTTAGTATTAGAGATTAGACCAAGGACAAAGAGCATCAAGTTATAGGTATTTGGCTATGATCATGGCTTTACATCACATGACAAAACACTGAGATAAAGAACTTATAAGGTTCGTATTGACCCCCAGTCTTGGAGTTTTCAGTCCATGTGTACTCACCCATTGCTTTAAGGCCTGTGGCAAGACACTGTGTCATGGCATGAGCATGTGACAGGAGTCATAGCTCATTTCAAGGCATCTGGGAAACAATGAAGAAAGAGAAGGGGGAGTAGGGACAAGGCCACGTCCACAGTGACCTAATATATTTCTACCATGATCTACTTGAAAGGTTCACCATAGCCTAGTAGTACCTCGGGTGAGAAACTAGGACTTTACCATATGGAGCATTGTGACATTTGAGATTCTAGTTACGGTTAATTCAAAATCATCCCGAGGAGCCATGAAGATGGCGAGGCTGTAAAGTGTTGTTACACAAGCAGACTACTGAAGCCCCATCTCTAAGCCCCGCATTAAAAAAGCAGGTACTGTGCTGCCTGGTTCTAATTTCAGTGCCTGTGGGACACACTGAGGAGGGTCCTTGGGGCTTGCTGGCCAGCATAGCTAAATCAGAGAGCCCCAACCCAAGCACAGGCACTGGCTCAAAATCCAAGTGGATGGATGGCTCCTGAGGTGTGATGCCCAAAGTTGACCTCAGCTTCCGCACATATATTAAATAGACACATATGCACACAGTATGTGAATGATAACTTGTAAGTCTGATTTGGAAATCTAACATCCAGTACCGCACTGGGACCTGCTTTTGGACACCACCATGATGGGTGAGCAGTCTCTGTGAACATGCTCTTGAGAGGAAGCAATAAGATGCTCACCAGTGCTTATTTAAGTGTCTGTTTTAATGGAGTAAGAACATGTAAAAAACGCAGAAAAATCTCTGAATAGAAAGGGAAAGGAAAAGGAAAGTGTGCAAGTATAACAGAAGAGTGGCAGTCTGGGCCCATGCCATCAGGAAAGTAAGAGATCCAGACTGTTACTGTGGGTGTTTCCCACTGCCACTCTACAGAGCAGGAGTGCAGCAAACATGCAGGTGCTCTCTCTCTCTCTCTCTCTCTCTCTCTCTCTCTCTCTCTCTCACACATCTGCTCCGATAGGATCTATGTCCAACTAAAAACAATTATATCATTTACATGTAGGAAGGACCTCAAAACTGTCTGCGTCTTCTCCGAGTGTCTCCGTAAGCAAACCCAAGAGTAACTGATATGTTCAACCACTTCCCTTCCCAGTGGCCTTGCCTGTGCATCATAGGCCTGTGGGTCATGATGACAAATCGACTGGTTATATCCGTGGGATATGTGTGGATACATTTAAAAAACTATTCTGTGCCTTTGTCAACATGCTACATAATCATCACCATGTTTCGGAAGGAATCATATTATGTAGTTGCAGTTTTAAGGTCTTGAGACCTCCTTTGGTCTGCTTCTTCAGAATGAGAAGAAGTTATACAATGATTTTAGGAGCTTCTGGTACATGCTAAATATTTGAGTTTATTTTAAAAACCTAGGTTTCTTTACTATGGCAACTTTTCCTCTTATCATTTTGTAGTCTGGTGCTCATCACTGGGCTGTAGTTTACTATGAGTCAATTTTTTTCAGATCTGCTTGATGCTGCTTATGAATTCTTCATGAACACTGGGTACTGTTACTTGTAAATATCCCCAGGAAAGCTGTGTGGCATGGGTAGGGTTTGAGTATGTCCCTTAAAGGCTGTAATGAGGTAGATGATGCCAAGACCTTTAAAACATAAGGTCAAATGGAAGGTAACTATGTCAGGGCAGGTGCTGTGCTGAGGACGAGTTCATGAAGTTCTCACAGGACCTCCTTTACTACCCTCGAGATTAGGTTGCTATTGAAAAAAAGTATGGATATGGTATGCATAAGTCCATTCTGGTGTGCATGCTTGCACACACACACACACACACACACACACACACATACACACAGAGAGAAAGAGAGTTCAAAACCTACAAAACCTACATTTTATGGCTTGAATTATAATTCTATTAAGCAATATTTTTATACATAATGTGTATAGCTGTTAGTTTGCCTTTTGGTGATGGAGAGTCAATGTAGATTTTTTTTTTTTTTTTTTTTTTTTTTTTTGCTGAGCAATATATACCTCTGAGCCAAATTGTCAGCCCCATGAATCCTTACTGTGGGTGTATATTCATGAAAGGGAGGAATTTCAACAGATATCAGGAAAACGAGTGCACTGAAGCTGTCCATACTTTGTTATAAAGCTTTTTACTCTTTCACAACCACCTAATGATAAACACAGCATCATTACAATCACTGTCTTGATGGGAATATCTGGCTAACTAGAGTTTATAGTAATAAACGTTTTCATGAATATTTTAGATCACCCATGGACACTATGGAATTTGGGTCTGAATAAACTTTGTCTCTCCTACTAATGCAGATATATTCACAATCTTGCATAAATGTGTGTATAAACTTGCTTGTACATTAAAATGTCCTTGTGGATACCATATTCTGTCTATCCAGATACTGAAAACACATGGTAATCTTGGGATCCTTTGCTTTTCTTAAATTTGAAATCCTCTTTATGTCATCTGTCACTACAGCTTACTTGTATTGCCCTGTGGAATTATTATTGTACTGCACTATAATTGGTTTCCACTCAAGTTTCCCCTTTTAACTCTATTTTATCTTCCCCCCCTTCCTCCTGTAAATAGACAATTAGAAGTAGGTATATAACCAACACGGAATTATTTGGGTAGTGCAGCAATGTCTCTAGCATTCATTTAATATTACATAATTGTGAAGTTTGTCATGTAAAGTACTATGCATAGATTCCTGGGACCACATATTAAAAAAAATATTCTCAGTTTGACTCAGTATGGAGCTGGGCTAGGGACTAGATGTAGTTACAATCAGATGATCTGACTAGACATTACTATGATAACTAAAATAATAACAAATATGTCAAATACACTTTTTCAAATACATTGTAGCTTGGAGCTACAAATAATACAAATAAATACAAAAGCCACAAATAAAACAAATAGTATATTTGACATATTTGTTATTAAATATATATTATATCAATGTTTTAGGCAATAGTATGACATTGTTTATAGTTAAATACTGTTTTATGTCATAGTTCATATAAAGTGCAAAAGACCATTCGGTTAATGCATGGACTATCTATAACATTCACACATATACTGTATTGATTGCACAGCGTAGTAATTTTCTATCATAATGACAGCAAATTCACAAATATAGTTGGAAGCAACCTAGATTTATTAGCTGGTAGTAGTGTAGTGAAAAGTCATACCTGGCTCCACTTACTTTTCTGGCTTGAGTGGCACAAGGCTGAGAGCAAGGTGCAGCTTCTGGGGAGACCCTGGGGAGCATCTCCTTCTAAGCCAAGCCAATTCATTTCCTTCTCATTTGCAGACCTAAGGTTCTCCTTTTTGCTTAATGGCAGCTGAGGGCTAGTGTCTGTTTCTTACACTTTATCATGGGCCCAACTCCAGTGAGGATGGATCAAATCCGTCACAGATGGAATCGTTCCCACTTTCCCTTTGCTCTTCCTTGCTCGCTTCTTTTCCTCTAGTTGGAGAAATTCTAACAGATGTTGAGGCTTACACAATTGGGGTCATCTGGATTCTGCATGGTACTCATCTTACCTCAAGGCTCCTAACCTTAACCAGCTGTGTAAAATACCCTCTGTCATAGAAAGTACTCTGCATAAATTCCTGGGACCTGAACCTTGGGTGACCATTAAATGCTCCAACACAGAAACTTTTGCAGACTCTTATGGGAGGCATTAAGAGTCACAGATATTTTTAGGCTAAGTATGAAGGAATTCAGGAACAGAGACTTGGGAGGCACGTGCTAGAATTTATACAACTAGTTAGTGACACCTCTGGCATTAAAAATATGTGATCTTGAATTTTAGTATAGGAGTTTTTTGGTAAGTATGTCATCATTAACTATTCTTAGGCTGTGAAGCAATAGAATTTTAATTTTGCCCATAATAGACCAAACAGAAAACTCAAAAGAACTCAGAAAAAAGTTGTGCTCTATAAATATTCTAGTTATACAGATAATAATACTAAGATAGTTGGGTAATGTTTTTTTTTCTTGTTGCTCTAAGTTTTGGGTATTATTTAAATCCAGTCTGAAACAGGAGGAAACTTACTGAAGTGAGCCACACATTGAAAACGAGAGCTTCTGTTGGCTTTATCCAAAGAGAAACGTCCAAATGTACAGAGCCCTTGTGATTTGCTGAAAGTTCAATTTGATATTTATCACAACTGTTCTTACATGAGAACCCTGTGCAGCCATTATTTACATTATCTTATAAATGCTGAAGTGGAACTGTGGCACACAATCTCATCCTTCCAAGTGTAGCGCTTCATGCAGGTGAATCCATAAAACTCTATGCTGGCGCATCAAATTAACCTTACGTCACGGTGCTCTAGTGAAGCATGCCTTGAATTTTTCAATAATTCTTCAGTGCACTGAAGGAGACCACTAACCGCGGGGACTCTTCGGGAGACATGGAGATGTTCAATTCCTGAAGGAAATAAATTCACTTCAGATGGGCATTCACAAGATGCAGATAAGCTGCTTCTGGCTTTTGTCCTTTTATCCTCTTGATCCTTTGTTCTGCTCTGCTTGCCTCCTGATTCTTTTTCCTAAAATCCCTGCCCCCACCTCTTTCCATTTTTAAATGGAATGCACAATGAGATGACTAGGAAAGCATACCAAGCGCATAGGTTTAAGCACTCCTGTAGCAGGGGTTGTGGTCAGCGAATAATCTAGCTGCCTCCCTCTCATTTGTATTTGTGTCACGTGCCCAGGCCTATCCAGTGATTGGGAGTGATGTGTGTCACTGCTGTTATAGCAGTTAACTCCTTGTTTCCTTACTCTGTTTTCCTCTACCATGGAATACCAATGACCATGAAATGACGATGTTATAATATGGAAGAAGATTGCTTAACGTATCTTGAATTTTAGAGAAGCAAAACCCAACGTAACCTTAACCGAACCGAACCCTAAGCTTCTTTTTGAAGGAACTCAACAAGATAGTGCCATCGGAGAACAGCAGCCATGGTCCTGTTCTACCCCATAGCTGTGGGCCTCAACAAGGACCGCAAAGTGACAAAAGGGCGCCAGCAAGCCGAGGCACAGTGGGGACCTCACCAAGCACAACAAGTTCCTGCAGGGCATGCTCAGGGAGAAGTGTAGCCTTGGAGTTGCTTAAGGTGTCCAAGGACACTCAAGTTCATCAGGAAGAGGGTGGGCATAAACATCCACTCCCACAGGAAGTGGGAGGAGCTGAGCAACGTGCTGGAAGCCATGAGCAAGACGGTCAAGAAGGATTGATCCCCCCCTCCCCCAATAGCCCTTTGTACAGCACAAAAAAAAAAAAAAAAAAAAAAAAAAAAAGAAAGAAAGAAAGAAAGAAAAAAAGAAAAGGAAAGAAGGAACTTGACTGCTCCTAGGTATGGTTTATTGTAGATAATAGGAAGGGTATAGCCAGAGCCAGAGCCTTCTCGGGGAGTCCAGAATGGACATGACCAGGATAAGCTGGGCCATTTAGGGTTGGAGGGGAAGGGAGAGGAGGGAGAGAGGAACCGAGTGCAGCAGCCAGGAGGCCAAAGGGACACAAAGGGCAAGTTACCAAAATGTCTAGATTATATGGGGAAGAGAGGCTGAAGGAAGGGCAGCTGAGCCGCTGGGGTGGAGAGGGCAGGATAGAGGGCAGGGTATGCCAGCCAGGGCCTGTAACAGGTAGGAGTGAGCGATGCCGGGAGAACCCAGAGACCAGGTCTACTTTGATATGTTAAGCAGGCACCTCAGCCATTTGTCCAAGGCTTGAAACTTAAAAAGCAGTTGGCAAAACTGGCTACTCCTGAACTACAAATTTGATAAATTTGATATTGTCATCAATGGTAACTTCTGTGGCTAACTGTGTTTGCACTGAGCTAGCTGGCAGCTCTGGGCAGAAGGACTTAAGAGAATATCGGCCCTTGTGGTGGGCTACTACTGGTGTGTGTGTGTGTGTGTGTGTGTGTGTGTGTGTGTGTGTGTGTGTGTGTTTATGTGTGCATGTGTGTTTGACTGGTTTGGTTTTTGACAAGAATAAAACAACCATAGAGACATGGGTTTGCAGAGTTGGAAAAGCTAATGTTTCTAGGACCTAGTCAGTAATACATGGCATCACAGGATGAAATGGAATGAGAGAGAGCTAAAGGGGGACAGTAGGATGAATACGATCAAAGATTATACACATGTATGCATTTTTTTTTTTTTTATTCTTTAGGGGAAAACCCCTCAAATTTCCAAGAGAAGTTTGATAAATAAAGTGACTATGGGAAAAGAACTAAATCATCACCTTGAGCCTCTCATTCAATTTTGAAAACTTCAGAAGGACCACTATCGTCTCAAAAGAGAATGTTGGGTTTCACTGGTGGGTAACAAATCAGGACTAAGGCATAGACCGTGCTCATGACTTTGTTTAAATTATATTTATTAATTCCTTGAGAACCTCATACTTGTATACAATGCATTTTGATCACTTCTACCCCAAACTCCCCTTCTCCAGTTTTTCCTGGACTTATCCCCACTGTGTCCTCCTCCTCCCCGCAACTTTATGACTTTAAAGAAAGAATAACTCACTGAATCCAATCAATGCCGCCTGTAAGTGTACAAACGTTGCACAATCCACTAGAGTATGGGCAACTCACTAGTGACCATACGCTTGAGGAAAACTGATCTCCTTCCTCAGCAGACCTCAAGTGCCACTTCCTCATGTGGGGCCCAGTGAGCCTCCTCCCCATACATGCTAGAATTTTGACCTGCTTGAACTTTTATACCTTTGGATGCCTTGTTCAGGCAACCACAGCTGCTGTAGTTCATGAGTGAAATGGTTCTGACATTCACGGAAGGCATCCGTTCACACCAGTTCCTGACCCCTGACCCTTAGAGTCATCAATGACTCCTCGTGGTGTTCCTTCACTCTTAGGGTGAGATGGTGGGGTGTAGTTGTTCTTCTTAATGCGGAGCGATTTCTGCCCTTGGCACAAGTCGGAATTCTCCATATTAACTGCTTTCTATGGCAAAAAGAAGTTTCTCTGATGAGGGTTGAGAGCTGTATACTTCTATGGGTATAAAGGTCTGTACTTAGAAGGCAGTTTAAAACTTTCTGTTTAGCAAAACATTAGGAGGTTCTGCCCTAAGATCCATGACCTCCATAGCCACAGATTTATTTTTTTTCCGTTAGCTTCAGAATGCCATACAAGTTTCATGTTGTGGAGTGGGCCTTACATATATAGAAAGTGGTTACTTAGCTCCACAGCATTGATGCTATTATTACATGAATGGGCATCTCTGCCCAGGCTGCCCATTGTTGCAGAGCTCATAGCAGGGAAAGATTGCTGGCCTTTTTCTCACTTGAGTCTGTCTAGCACCTTCCAGGAAATTTCCAAGTCAGTAAGGTCTTTATTTTTGTATGTCCTGAGTCGTAAGGGTACGTGGTGCTCTCAAGAATCAAGTCTATCCAGCAAGCACTGGTGGTAACTTAAAGCAATGACAATAGTTTGTATTGTTTTCATTCTTTGGAGGGGTGACAAGCTCGTAAAAAGGAGGTACCCCACTCTGCCCACTGAGCTTTTTTGTTTGAAAATATATAGCATCTGGGAGAAGAATTACAGACACACACACACACACACACACACTTAAGAAGCTTATATAATAGTAGGTCTCCACATGGCTTTTAAAAAATATATCCGACTATTAATTATTTTTTTCCTTACTCCTTTGCCCTTACCTTTCACCCTCTTTCTCATGTCACCCCATCATCAAATTATGTCTTTTTCCTCTTCATACCATGTGTATTCTATGATCTTCACTCTTTTAATGTGTCCCCTTTCTCTCATAGCCCCTTTAAATTTTTCTGAATTTTATAGGTACTTCAAGTTAAAAAATAGAAACATAAAGATTCAAAGCTGGGATACACATGTCAGAGATACTATGCGAGATCCCGCCCTGGATCTGGGTCACTCACTCAGTGTGGTGTTTCCCCAGTTGTTCCCATTTACCCGCACATTTCATCTTTCTTTCAGCTGAATAAATTATATTGTGTATATGTACTGTGTTTTCGTTACCCATCAATCGACATCAAGAATGTTTCAGTTTCCTATTGTGAATCAAAAAACAATAAATATGGATAAACAATCTATTCTAGCATGCTGTAATGACCTGTGCGAATAGGTGCAGGGATGGTATAGATGAGCCATATGGCAGATCTATTTCTAGCTTCTTGAGAGCCTGGCACACTGATTTCTGCAGTGGCTATACCAGCTTACACTCCCAGAAATGGTGAATAAAGGCTTGCCTTGCTTTACATCCAAATGCTTTACATCAGCATTTGGATTCCTGATTTCCTGATTTGATTTCTGATTAGAGTAAGATGAATTCTCAAAGTAGTTTTAATTTGCATTTCAATGATAGCCAAGGATGCTAAACACTTTTTTTTTTTTTTACAATATTCCTTTGTCAGTTGTGATTTTTTTTTCTTTTTAAAGCTATTTGTTTAGTTCCAAAGCCCATTTTTAAATTGGATTGTTTCATCTATCTATCTATCTATCTATCTATCTATCTATCTATCTATATTCTAGATACCAATTTTTTGACCAATATATTGCTTGGTCAAAGAAACCAAAAGAACACCAAGCTACCAAGGACCGTTTCCCCATTATGCGCTCTGCCTCCTCAGCACTGATGGTTTCCATCACTGTACGAGAGCTTTTGAGTTTCCTAAGATCCCTTTGTTTCTGGTGAATCTTATCTTGTGTACTATCAGAGTGATGCTCAAAGTCTTTAATTTGAAATGTGTCCTCTGTGCCCTCCTTTGTCAGTTTAGGGGACTAGATAGTATGCTGAGGCCACTGGCATGTTTGGAGTTGGGTTTTGTGCAGACTGGGAGGAAAGAATTTAGTTTTATCCTTCTACACGTAGCCAGCCCACCATCCCAGCTATCTTTTCCCTGTATTTCTGGCATCTTTGTCAAAAATCTATTCCATTGACCAGCATGTCTGTTATTATGTCAGTACCATGCTGTTTTTATTATTATTGTCCTGAGGTATAACTTCAAGTCAGGAATGGTGGGTGATGCCTCCAGTAGGGTTTTATTGTTGAGAATATTTCTTTTGGCTATCCCTTAACAATATGCACTGCTTTATAAACTATAGCCTGGACTGGAGAGATGGCTCAGAGGTTAAGAGTACTGACTGTTCTTCCAAAGGTCCTGAGTTCAGTTCCCAGCAACCACGTGGTGGCTCACAACCATCTATAATGAGATCTGGTGCCCTCTTCTATTGTGCAAGTGTACATGCAGTCAGAGCATTGAATACATAATAAACAAATCTTTAAAAATACAAGCTATAACCTACTTAAGCTATGAAAAACCCCATTTTCCCCCCACAGTTCTATATCTTAGGAGTTCAGGAATGGCTTAGATGTATTCATTTGATCAATGACACTGTAGTTTAGAGATCAGACGAGGCTCTGATCTCATCTGATGAATTCTCTTCTGTGCATCTGTAGTTTTGGAAAACTTCATGTCCTGACATCTGTTATCCTGAGAGCTTCTTCCTTCTTTAGAGCCTGTAGTGGAGACATTTTTTTTGGTTAGCTCAGTCCTCCCAGAGCAATGTCCTTGCTGATTAATTGAGAGGTACCAGAGTTATACTTGCAGAATTTCATCTCTCTCCCATGGTGGCCATTTCCCATAAGTAAATCTCAAGTGTGACAGCCATTGTATTCAGGCACTTTCCTCTTCTGTATAGTACTGTAAAGGGGAGGCTGTAGTTCAGGATAGGTATAGCAGGATAGTAATTGGGGAGCTATTTTAGAATTCTACCCTAGACAAGAATTTGGGGAGAGAAAAATGAAGTTGGGGTGATAACAAAGTAGATAAAATTTTCTAGTAGTAGAAATTATGTAAATCAAAGAGCATTTGGATCTAAAAAAAAAGTCAGACATATGTAACTGGAAACAAAAAGATCACAAGCCGACTATTTGTGGAAAAGGGGAGCTTCCAATAGACCCAGAATTTAAAATGTTCTAAAATCTTTCATTGTTTGAAAATTAAAAGAAGCAAACAACAACAAAACACTGCAGCCGGATCGTCAGGGAGAGAGAAGTGAACAGGAAAGCTATGCAGCTACCAAGGAACACATCTTGGCCAGCTTGACTGAAAGGAATGGACCTCTGTGTGTAGCTTTTAGGGTCATAGGCAATTATGGGCAAAGGGTATTCTGAATTAAATGGGGGTTTCCCTAAGGATCTTTTGCTCTGTGAAGGAAGAAGGCATTCAGACCTGTGGCTGTCATGTATCCCAGTTGTTATGGGCTAATTTCTATTCCCTTCCTTCCAATTTCACATGTTGACATCCTAATAATTTAACCTTGGAATTCAGCAGTACATGGAAATGATTGGTTAAGAGGTAGCTAAGTTAAAGAGAGCTACAGTCCAGTCAAACTGATTTTCTTCTAAGAGGACAGAGATCTGGGTGCATAGACACAGGGAAGAGTACACTGAATGCTGGGAATGCTAGTCTCTAGGACTCGGAAATAAATTTCTACTATTTAAGTCCTCTGATGGTCTGTGGTGTTTGTGATCAAGCCTAGAACACTAGCAGATCACTCTTCTATGTTTTCTCTCTCTTGTTTCTGGTCGTGTGTTTGGATGATGAAGGTTTGTCACTTGGTATATAGCACAAGAGAAATGTCATACCAACCAGAAGAAGATGCTCCTGTTGTGGAAGTGGAAGGTGCCGAGGAAAGAACAGCTCTCCCGTGGAGGCACTCAGTGCAGTTGGAGGATGAGAAGAAGAAGAGGAGGAAGAAGAAGAAGAAGAAGAAGAAGAAGAAGAAGAAGAAGAAGAAGAAGAAGAAGAAGAAGAAGAAGAAAAACAGAAAAAACAAAAAACAAAAACAACAACAACAAAAAACCCAAACCAGCCAACCAAGCAAAATGTCTGGTTTGTTCTAATGGCAATATAACTCACTAAATTCCTATGTGCTTCTCTAGATTTCCTAACCAAAGGTTTTTGTTGTTGTTGCTGTTGTGGTTTGTTTGTTTGTGTCCTTAGCTATCCACTGCCTCTTTCCATAGGGGATAGTAGAGGTTTGGACATGGTTGCTGCTGCTGAGTGGTTGTGGTCTAGTGCTTCCTTCCTGAAGGCAGCCTGGAGCTCTGCTCTGAATAAGGACATACATCTAAGGAGAAATAAGGTTATCCATTCAGAGCAGAAGCTTCGGAGCCAGTTAGTTTTCCACCTGATGATGTTAATCTATGAAAGTCCCATGGCAAAGAGAGACTTTAGGCAGGAGAGAGGTTTGAAATGCTATTAGTGGGTTTCATTGGTATCAGGAACAGCACTCAGTGACAGAGTGGGTAGTAGTTCTGGAGAGAGTGGTCTCTACGCACATGTACACATGTGTACACATCCTCACATGTGTACACACTTCATATAATTAGAAAAGTGGCTACTGCGTGCCAGACTACCCATGCTACAGTTCATAGGTTCCATCAAGGCAAGAGTTCAAAGCCAAGAGTGAAGAAGGATGAACTAGTGGAGCTGTGACTGTGGAATCTCAAAGCGCAGCATTCAAGGATGCTCAGTCAGATTGGTATGTTGAAGAAGGTTTTAATCAGGACTTGTAGAGCATCAAAGAGCAACTGGACTAAAGTTTATACAAAGTGGTTTCAAATTTGCAGGCTGGAGGGTTGGAACAGCTGGGAAGAGGCTTGCTACAAAGCCTGACCACCTGAGTTGGATTCCCAGGACCCACATACTGTAGGAGAGAGCTGACACCTGCATGTTGCTCTCTGATCTCCATACATGTGCTATATAGCATGTGCGAATGCACGCCTGTGCGCACACATGTGTGCTCATGTGCACATGTGGCTACAACCACACCTTCACTCCTAATACAGAAGTTTTAAAAAATCAGTGGTCTTTGCTCTACCTCAGACAGAGTGCTTGACAATCATGCTTCAAGCCCTGTTTAATTCCTAGTATCTAAAAAGGAAAGAGAAGAGAGAGAAAGAAAGAAAAATAAATAAAAGACATAATGCCAAGCAGGAAAGGAAGAAACATGAGTTTGGGAGCTCAAACCTGACCACAGGTGCAACTCAGTCAAAACAAGGCTGCCATGAAGAAGGGAGGAAAGAGAAGAAACCGACTCTGGTCAACATTTACTCTCACCTTGATAGATACTATTTTTGTTAAAACTTGTAAAATATTCTTTGTTTTACATTTCATTTAAATCAAGTGCTAGCACACCAGACCCTGTGAGCCAAGTCTTGTTGACTACGTGTTTTGTTAAGTTAAAGTTTTCTTGAACAAGGTGTGTCCATACTACTAGCTCCTTCCTTCTCTACGATGACAGAACTGCCTTTTTACAACAGACACATATGGCCCTTTACAGAAAGACCTTGCTGACCCCTGATATAAAAGATAAGCCTCTATATGGAGAAAATTGAATTTGATCAACAGGTAAGGCAAACTATGTCCGATCTTTTCCTCTTGGACTAAGTACTAAGAATAAATAAATACTTTTTTCTCCTCTTCCCCTCCTCTTCCTCCTCCTCCTCTTGCTCTTTCTTATCCTTCTCTTTCTTCATCTCCTTCCTTTTACTGTTTGGTTAGTAAACACACACGCTTTGTAGTTTCCTCTATACCACATAACTATACAATTCTTCCTCACCGTGCATAACATCTCCATAACTCTGCAGAGAAATCCATCCTTGTGGGAAGCCCTAGTGTTCTGATATCCTTACATAATCGTAACATAACTTGTGGGGGTCTCTTTTAGGAATTCAAGAGGAATTGTGTCTTTCAATGCTTTGATTTTTGAAATAGCATCATTATTGGATCTGAAATCTGCCCATGAATGTGAACTTCCCTTACGCAGTTGACTGAATTGAAGATAGATACATATAGTATGCTAGTCACCATGAAATTGGGAAGTAATGAAATCCAGTTGGATGCCTTGCTTGAAATTTTCTTTCTAGACATGTTCCTTTAGGTGTGGTCTGCTGGACTGATCATGCCTCACACACCCTCTTGGATATTTAATGATAAATAATGGGCTGGTAAGAAGTGTGATAGCTACCGTAAGTGAGAAGGCTAGAAAAACAGATGAGAGAGTTTGTGTCAATTTAACAAAAAGCTGTGAAGTGCCCTTGAAATATGGCAGATTTTTAATTGTTCATGATGCCTATCCTAAGGGATCCCATGATCTGGATATTTTTCTTTTCTTTTGTAAGTAACAATTTGAAAAAGATGTACACATATAAAGGGGGAAACTCGGGGCATTGTGGGAAGTGGCACATTCTACTTCAGGAGCCATGAAGTGATGGCTCTCAAAGAGGTGTATGGAGGAGCCTGCTGCGAGCAATGGCAAAGACTTTCTGTGTTGGTTGACTCTGAATCGAAATATCATTCCCCCTCTCATCATCCTGGCACCTGGATAGTATTAAATTGGAACCTTTGATTTGATTGATACATCTTGGCAGCAGGACATTAGACATTTATGTCATAAAACAGAAATGAAATATTTTATGTCATTGAGAAACAGCTCTGCAAGGTACAGTAGTTAAAATCAAATGAAGTTAGTATACATTTCTCAGTTATTTAAAAAGCGCGCACACACAGACTCACACGTGCATGTATACACGTAAACTCACCATAGAAATGTACCTTCCTTGTTTGGGAATGACATTTAGTAAAATCATAAAGTTTACCTAAAGAAGCTGAGGTGGCAGCATTAGATACAATAAACAGGGACTTACGTATGCAAAACAGGCACTCACAGGTGCAAGAAAGGTAATTGCTAGTGCAAAATGTGCCATTACCTGTTTTACATGCACAACTGCCTGATTGTAAGGACAGCTAGCTGATTTCGTCTCCCTCTGCATAATTTTTATGCACAAATTAGTTGCTTTGAAAAATTTGGCACCAGTGTTTTTCTGTCCCTGAACCTAACATATATTACACATAGAAGGTAGAAGCTTTAGACTCAGCCAATAAAATATAGTTCCTCCTGTTTTTACTCTATAGAATCTAAAAGACAAGAAACCTCTTCTGGACTTGTATTTTCTCCCCTTGATGCATCTATTTTTTATTCTTTTGTGTAGTGTGGTTCATTAGTGCTTCAAAATCTGCTGAAGGTAGGCTCCATCTTGCCGATTAGTTCAGCCAAAGACCCATCACAGCAGTTGCATTATGCCCTGTCCTGGGAACAATTATGACATGCCGTCTCTACACAGAAGTGTTTAAGTGGGGAAAACATATTTAGTGGTAGGGTTTGTGGCACCCAGAACAGAACTCTGGTGAAACCTCTAGGGAATATGTACTTACCCCTAACACTAAAGAGGTTCCCTGTAATTCACAAGTGTACTCTTGGGACATGGCATCCAATGCAGACATCCTAAGGGTTGCTAATGAAGTGTTTATCATCTATGGCAGCCTCAGCAGCCGAGTGGAATCTGTGGCCAGCTAAAGGGCACCATTAACAACAGTAATAATGCAAATTTAATACATGCATAATTATTGATCTTTTAGTAAATAAACCTTATGAATAATATTCACATCTAGGGCAAGGAACTATAGCACCTTGGGAATCAGGCACCAATAGGCTAGCATAGGCAGCCCAGACAATGTCAGTCTAGCAGCGTGTAATCAATAGAGACAAATGTGTCCCAAAGCTGATTTAAAACGTGCTTTTATAACACACAGAAAGGCCAGATGCAACATCTCCTTTCCTCTCTTAAAATGGTACACATGTTTCTAAAGTAAATTTTTTTGATTTCTTTTTCATGGGTTCATTGTAGGTCAAATTCAAACACAGTATGTGTCTTGAGTGAGTGAGGATCTTGTTCTTTTTTTTTTTTTTTTTTTAAGATTTATTTATTTATTATTATATACACAGTGCTCTACCTGCATGTACACCTGTAGGCCAGAAGAGGGTGTCAAATTCCATTACAGATGATTGTGAGCCACCATGTGGTTGCTGGGACTTGAACTCAGGACCTCTGGAATAGCAGTCAGTGCTCTTAACCTCTGAGCCATCTCTCCAGCTCCCGAGGATCCTGTTCTTAATATGGTTGCAGGATATTTGATCTCAGTATGATCCCTGAGATTGAAATGTAAATGCCTGTTTTTTATGGTAGAGCCCTAACACACCTTTAATCCAAGAACTTGCTGTTTATTGTCAACAGGTGATTAAGGTATGGTTCAGCCAACCTTACACACACCTTTAATCCTAGAGCTTGCTGTACACAGGATTTAATAAAGGTAAGCCTAGGTCAAGAGGCAGAGCAAGAAACCAGCTGACAGGGATTAAAGAGAAGGAGGGAGTTTGAGTTGAGGGGTATTTAAGACAGTGTGTAGAAGTAGAAGGGTCTTAGGCTTTTGCTTTTGGGATTTTAGCTTAGCTCTCTAGCTCTTGAGCTCCTTAGATCCTTGGTCTTTGGCTTTTTGGGTTTGGGCTAACAACCCTTTGGCCTTGGGATTTTTGGCTTTTTCCTCCTGGGCAGTCAGCTGAGCTAGTGAGACTTTTGGGCTT
This sequence comes from Acomys russatus, assembly GCF_903995435.1. Taxonomy (NCBI): domain Eukaryota; kingdom Metazoa; phylum Chordata; class Mammalia; order Rodentia; family Muridae; genus Acomys; species Acomys russatus. The sequence goes on along the minus strand of NC_067158.1, from coordinate 3,959,730 downwards.
TGTCCACTGGGATGTGAGCTGGGAAGGAAGGGCAGCTGGGTACTTTCTCTGCCTCTCTGAGCTAGCAGGCTTTTCAGCACAGTATCTGTCTCCTGAGTCTTTATCGGTAAAATTGAACGATCTAAGATTTTCAATTAAAATGACTATGATATCATACGAAATGTAAAAAAAATTAAAAGTCAGTGCAGAATTTTAAAGTTACTCTTAATGTGTTTTTGACATCAGATGTTAGGAGTGCACCTGATCCAAGGATTCTGAGAAAACCGTTGGATCAGGTTTTCTCTTGTTTCATGTAAAGGCCCTATTTCTTATTAACCGAAGGGTCACTTCAATGACCAGACTTCTCAGAAAGGATTGAATCTAAGCATCCTTTAGTTTTGAGTTAATCTGGATTTCTACTCCAGGAATCGTTGTGGGGATCAGAAGCAGTCCTTGCTCTCAGGGTGCGTTAGAAGCCAGATGGTATGGGCTTATTCTCCCTTAAGGTCTGCAACAATAAATTAGGTAAAATGTTACCAATGACTTTTTGTTCAGGACTTTTTATTTGGCTACTTTTAAAAGAGTAGAATTGCAGATGAACCCCAAGAATAAATTTAATGTCTCTGTGATGTATTTTGATTAATTAAAATTCTGATTTATCATTTTAAATGAAGGCAGAAATTGGGTCTTTTTTTTTTTTTTTTTTTTTTTAGCCCAAATAACTAGTAGAGACACTTAATTTTTTAAAGAGTTACTATGTGAATGAATATAGGACAGTATAGGAGGAAAAAGGAAAGAAGAAACACTACAGGTCTTTAGATATCTTTTTGCCATTCTGTGTGAGAAGAGAGGCAGTGTGGGCTGTGTGCCATCAAATCAAACAGTTAAATGACAATATTATATGCAATACTTCTGAAAGTTATACATTTTTTTTCTGAAATACATATTATCTTTTACACAGTTTTATGCTTTACAGTGAACCTCTTTTTTATATGGCACAAATATTACTTATCTTTTCTAGTGCTAAATGATGTTGAAATTAAAATATATTCATATAATAAGTTCATGTATGCCACTGTCAGTGTCATATATATATATAATATTGTGCTTTATTCATATTCATTATCCACCCCAGGTCTTGCTTCATCTCCTATTCTTTGTCCCCCTTTCTCGTCCTAAGTAGTCCCTCTGTATATATGTATATGTATATATATACATATATACATATGTATATATGTATATATGTATATATATTTATTTAACGTTAAGTTTCACATTTAAGAGACACCATGTAATATTTAGCCTTTTCCATGTTTTTGCTCCCCTCCTTTTAGATCCTTTCCCCTGCACACATAGTCCTCTGTTTATTTCCATATTATGTATATAATAATATATACATATCTATGCACATAGATGTTTGTGTGTATGTGTGTATTCTAGTTATACTACACAACTCTTTATTGAAAAAAAATGGAAGAAGCAAATATTATGGAACCTTAGTCTCTAAGATTTTCTTGGAATCATGAATATTCTATATGTAACTTTTCTATTAGGACCATGTCTGGTATGGAGAGCTCTGAGTCTGCTTGTTACTTAAGAAGAAGTTGAAATGCTTAGCAGACACCTCTGTCCCCTGTCACCGCTTGCTGCAACCGTGGTCAACCCCACCATGTTCTTCGCCAATGGCGAGCCCTTGGGCCACATTTCCTTCAAGCTGTTTGCAGGCAAAGTTCCAAAGTCAGTGGAAACCTTTCATACTCTGAGCACTGCAGAGAAAGGATTTGGATAGAAGGTTCCTCCTTTCACATAATTATTCACTTGCCATAATGGCACTGGCTGCAGGTCCATCTACAGGGAGAAAATTGAGGATGAGAACTTCATCCTGAACCATACAGGTCCTGGCATGTCGTCCATGGCAAATGCTGGACCAGATGCAAACAGTTCCCAGTTTTATATCTGCACTGTCAAGACTGGCTGGCAAGCATGTGGTCTCTGGGAAGGTGGAAGAAGGCATGAGCATTGTGGAAGCCATGGAGCGCTTGGGGTCCAGGAATGGCAAGACCAGCAAGAAGATCACCATTTCCAACTGTGGACAACTCCAGTTCTTTTGGCTTGTGGGCATCTTACCCACCAGACCATTTCTTCTGTAGCTCAGGAGGGTGCCCCAACCCTCTCTGCTCTCAGGACCCTGTAATCTCTGCTCTCACTGAAGAGCTTTGGGTTCCGTATTTTCCTCCTTCCCCTCTGTGTCTAGGTGGGTTGTAGACTTAAGTTTGTGATTGTGAATAAAAACTAAATAAGAAAAGGAGAGAGAGAGAGAGAGAGAGAGAGAGAGAGAGAGAGAGAGAGAGAGAGAGAGAGAGAGAAGCAGCTGGAGATGACAGAGAAGTTATTCATATTAAATCTCAATTGTTATCCCATCCCTTGAATCCTCCCATTCCTCCCTCCCTCCCATTTTCCCCCTACTCCTCTCCCCTATGACTGTGACTGAGGGGGACTTCCTCCCCCTGTATATGCTCATAGGGTATCAAGTCTCTTCTTGGTAGCCTGCTATCCTTCCTCTGAGTGCCACCAGGCCTCCCCATCCAGGGGATGTGGTCAAATATGGGGCACCAGAGTTCATGTGAAAGTCAATCTGCACTGTCCACTCAACTGTGGAGAATGTCCTGTCCATTGGCTAGATCTGTGTAGGGGTTCGAGGTTTACTGCATGTATTGTCCTTGGCTGGTGCCATAGTTTGAGCAGGAGCTCTTTACAAAGCAAGAATTGATATTTTTGAAGGAATTGATCCATGTTTTCATATAAAAATCACACCTACGTTGGCACCAACAGTGACAAAACTTAGGTTTGGAAATATTTCATGGAGAAAATGAACATTTGAGAACGTGGCACAAGATAGAGACTTAAGTAGTGAAATGCTGTTTTGAAAATATTGATTATGATTCAATAAAGCTCGGAAAATTGGCTCCAAATATATACATACTGTTAGATTCCAGGCTGCCACTGGCCCTGTCATTTTCTGCTCTCCTTTCACCTTCTCTGACTTCAAGTGTAGCCATGGGCAGTGAGTCATCTGCTTTTTCGGCTTGAGCACGTGTGTGTGCTTACGTCCTGCAGTCTCTTCCTCTCCTACATATTTTGCACCTCAGAGTGAGGAATTCCTGTTAGAGAGTTAAAGTCCCGTTGATCAGTAAGAGCTCCGAGGAGATGGAAGTAGTTTCTTCTCACAAAGTGTCATGGATATTTAAAAGGTAGAGGAAAGAGCAGTGATCAGTTTCTGTTGCTGTGATAAGACACCATGACCAAAGCAGCATGCAGAAAAAATGATGAGAGTCAGGGCCGGGGCTCACGTTGGGAACCTTGATGCAGGAACTGATGCACAGGCCATGGAGGAATGCTGCTTGCTGAATTGTTCATCACGGCTTGCTCAGCCTGCTTTCTTATACACCCCAACACTGCCTGCCCAGCACTGGCACTGCCCATGTCGAGCTGGGCTCTCCCAAATCAATTGTCAATTAAGAAGATGCTCCACAGGCTTGCCCATGGGCCAATCTGCTGGGGCCTTTTGCTTAATTTCGCTTCCCTTTCCCAAATGACTGGAGCTTGCGTCAAGTTGACACAAAACTAGCCAGACAAGCAGTCTATTAGGAACCAGTCTAGAGATGCTCGTCTTTGTGAATGCCCACATGGATGTTTCATTGTGACTCTGTTCACCTGGGCATGGCACATGATGATTGTTATTAGAGAAAAGTTTCTCCAGAGATGCCTTTTGCAGCTATATGATGGTGGGAATTGAAAGGAAAACAGTGATAATCGTGATAAGGTTAATATTCAGGGAAAGTAGGGATTCGTGCTACTGTAACTCGTATCAACTTAACAATCTATTGAGCTGCACCTTACTTTCTGGAAAAACCAACACAAATCCACTCCCTTCGTGTCAATCACCTTATTCTTCTGTAAGGGTTATTTTATTTCATTCTGTATAATTTCTTCCATATGCCTACATTTTCCCCACTGTCTTTTAAGTTCTTTGAAGATTACAAAGATGGTTTCTTGCTGATTCTTTTCCAAGTATATAGTTTGGCCATCCTAGTACATAATGTAGAAACAAAATTGATGCATGTTATCAACAGACATTATTTAGCATTTTTTGTGGAGAATGTATTGTATGCTGCAGTTTACTTGAAGAGAGGAAAACAATAACCTTTAAAGGGTTTAAGAAGCTGGCTGAGTGGGCTTTTACAAAGAAAGATAAACAGTGATTGGAGATAATGTCTTCTAAGTCCCAAATAAGACAGTTAAGAGGTACGCCAGCCACCGGCAGTGAGTCACCCTTCAGAGCTGGGGAAGGCGAAAGCATGGCTGTTCTCCACACCTCTGCAGTGCTCCTGCAGGAGAAACCCCGACGCACCCCATGCCTCTGTGAGGTGTGGGAAGGATTGTAAGCTTTGTCACAGGTGAAAGCAGTCTTGGAGGGCTTTGCCCTTGGACACACCACGGATACTCCCTGAGATTAACCTTGAGATAGACTGGGTGGAGCCATCCTGAGCCTGGAATTCAGGAAGCAGACTGGGGGACTCCACCCAGATTATTGTGTTTCTAATCAACCCTTGATGGGAGGAGGAGACCAGCCCTTGCACGTGAGAGACAGACAGGCAGGGAGGATGAGAGGAGGCAGCAGGTTCGGACCGAGCTGAAGCTCAGGAAAAGGACCAGCAAACAGGCTGGACCAGCACGCAGGCCAGAGACACCTAGGGATCTGTCTTGTGGAACGGATACCTCTTTTTTCCCTTTAATCTTTTTCCCCTCTTGTGTAAGATAGTTGGGTTGTATAATAAAGTTTAATTGTTAAGAAACAGAGTCAACAGTGAGGATCTTTGCTCGAGTGCAAAAACCATGGGGTCACATCACTTCCTTGTTTTCTAAGTACCAATCTTTGGTTCAAGAACAGACAGATTATTTATATAGTTACCATATGAAATAATAAAGCATTCAAAACAACACCAAGCAGAAGGCAATTACAGCAAGGATTTTTTTTTTTAAAGAAAATTGTTGATGTGAGGAAGCAAAAGTGAAACTCACATCAGGGAAATGTGCTTTACCCCCCTCAACCCCCCCCCCCTCCCAACAACCTGGCCCTGTCCTCCCCCCTCCCCCGCCACCACCACCAGAAGGAAGGAAGCAAAGACAGAAAGAAGGTGGTTAGAACACAGCGATGCTAGCCACTTGTGCTATTGTACTTTTGGTTCCATACACAAAGTGAAGGTCTGGGACTGGAAAAGTGGTGAGTCTTGAACGCTAAAGGGCTGGCAGGAGTGTTTGGGACTCTCTTTCCGGTTCTGATCTTCCTAGTCTGTGTTTCTGCATTGGTCTAGGCTTCTTACCCTGTTAACCCAAGAAGCCACCTCTAGCAGTAGCCAACCCACGCTTGCTGAGGTTAAAGGATGTTACAGCAACACCTGACTGCCGGGAAACTGGAAACCCGGAATCCTTCAACTTGAACTAGCATCACCTGTGGAAAGGCCTGAGTCCGATGGGCATGTACCGAAGGTCTCACAGCTGTCACCCCTCTCTCCCTTTCTTCCTCCCCACTTACCCCTGCTCCCTTCCTCCCTCATTCCCCTCCACTGAGATTCAAACCCAGGGCTTTCTGCATGTGAACTGTGCCTTCAGTTCCAACTGAAAGTTCATAAACAATTATTCTATGCTTAATATTAACCACGCATCCATCCATCCATCCATCACACATCCAGTCAGCATTTAATGACTCATATCAAGGTATAAAGATGAGGAAGCAAGTACAATACAAATTAAGAATACATCATGTGCTACAGTATAAATTAATAAGCATAATAGGAATAGGAGTCTATAACTTTCCCACAGGGATGCCAGAAAAATCAACCAATAATGTTCAACAGAAACTTTGTTAAAAATTTTTTGAATTATATATATATGTATATACACACACACACACACACATATATATACATACATACAGATACAAATGAGGAATAATTGGATAGGTTTGGAAATGTATTTATCAATTAACCAGTAGATGGTCTTACATTAAACTTAACAAGTGAAGTGCCTGAAATTCTACATATTAATAAAAATGAAGAGAATTTTGCAATGAGTAGAAGGAACAGGAATATTCTGCCTCTGCCACACATTGGCATCAATCTCAATGACTCCTTGGATGGAATTTGTGAGTCCAGAAAAGTTTCTGTGCAGTGTGGAACAAACAACAGCAATGGCACACCTGCTAATTAACACACCGTAGATGGTAAGAGAGTGGTTCATTGTATCTGTCACATCTCCTCCCAGGAAGGAAACCTGGTGCCAAGAGCCACCCTGATCCCAGCCTGCAATTTTCCCCCTGGGAGAAAGTAAGAGCATACTGAGCATATATTTTACCCAGCTGTGTGTATAATGTACCCCCCTCCCCCACACGTTCTCTTCCACTTGTCCCCGATTACTGAGGTGCCAGCTGAGGTGCTGATATGTGGCAAGAGGCCAGGATGGAGAGGCTGTGGTCCCTCGGCACCACTGTGGGCTCCATCAGGAAATGTCCCCTCAAGCTTCTTGGAACACTTTTCCTTGCTGAGCTCCATCAGCTGGTCCGTGAATACCCCAAACACTCATGTACCTCAGTCTTTGGCTCACTGAGCTTGTTCCCACAGGCACAGAGAGCAAGCGTTTTGAAAGGGTGACAGCCATAGACAGGACTGGAAGTAGTAGCTACAACAATGTGAGCATTCCAGGCACCACACAGAGAAAACAAGTAAGATAAAAAACAAACAAACAAAAACAAAAGCAAACAAACAAAAACCCAAACAAATGAACAAATAAAAAAACTACTATTCTAGCTTTTCAGGATCAAGAAAAAAGAATGTAGTTTTCGGAGTTTCTCCTGACTTCCTACCACCAGCAAATATCAGTAAGCGGTGCCAAGCAAACACAAAGGTAGACAAGGTCTGAAACAACCACAGAGGCTAACCCTTGAACCTCCGTACTGTGCTAGGGTTGATGGGCTCTCAGGGATACATATTGTGCAGGCTGTTACTGGTTACAGTTCTATGGTGGCATCTAGGCATTTGAATTTGTGATGGTCATAATTCTAGGTGCTGAGATCTGGCCTTGTCTTTATTGGGAGGGTATCTTTGTGGTTTCGGCTGCCTTCTCTGGTTCTTAAAAGGATGTGGTTGGTGGCAGTGGTAGGCCTGGTAGGGTCTTCCTCTGGGATTCTGCTAGACTTGGCCACTGTGGTTTAGGGTAAAAACATGTGTCTAGGAAAAGAGGATGGCCTGGGGTAAGGCTAAGTGGGTCCACAGGAGAAAGGAAAGCAAGGTATTCTACTCTGATCTGCTTAGTCCCCTGAGAACGAGGGCAGAAAGTAAGGAGAGGTCACACTAAGCAGTCTGCTACCCAAATGGGGATGAAGCTGGGGACTGGATGTGGACGAGACGAGAAACGAGTGAAGACCAGAAACTCGCCTACCTGCTTTTCATTACATTGCTTGATTTTCTAGCAGACTTGACTGCTGTGGTCGGGGCTGGGAAAACAGGATGAGTAGAAGGAAGATTGCTGTAGAAGGGCTACACGACCCACTGGAGTTGGGGCCAGAGAGGAAGGGGAGGCCACATCGAGGAGTGTGCTACAAAGTGTCGGGTGGTGAGCTGGGATCTGCAGGAGATCAGGGAGGATGAAGACCAGGAGTAAGCAGGCTGGCTTCCCTGCTTTGAGTCTTGTATCTGCTTTTAGCATGCTGCTGAACTCCTCTTAGTATTTAGGCATGGATAAAGAGGATAACAGACACGTGAGCTGGACAGGAAGAATATGACAGCATCATTTTTTTTTTTTTAACACAAAACACTCTGATTAATATACCAAAAATCTATTAGATTTAATAAGTGAATTCAATAAAATTACAGGACACAAAACCAATGCACAAAAATCAGCTTCATCAAAAAAAAAAAAAAAAAAAAAAAAATCAGCTTCATCATCCCATTGAACAGATTTCCAAAGCACTTATCCAATTTAGCTAAAGAAGTGAATGATTTTTATACTGAAGACTATAAAATGGTGAAGAAAAAATTAAGATGGATATAAATAAATGGAAAGATATCTCCTGGTCATGGATCAGTAGAACTAATGCAAAATAAAAAATAAAAATGTCACCAGTATTAAAGCAGTCCGTAGCTTTAATTTAATTTCTATTATAATGTAGTGATATTTTTCACAGGATAGGAAAGACAGCCCTAAAATTTGTAGACTCAGAAAACACCTTGGCTAGGTAAAACATCAGAGTAAGAGCAAAGCAGTGGACAAAATGTTTCCTGGGTTGGCTTACAAATATATTGTAGTCAAGACATCATGGCAACGCCATACAACCTATGTATGTGTATGCATAAGTGTATCTGTTTCACTGGATGTGTGTGTGCACTGAATAGAACATCCAGACAAAAACTCATCCTAATCAATTGTCAGCAGTTAACAATGGGGAGAACTTAACTCTCTTCAACAAATGCTAAGCAGATATTGGACAACACACGCACAACTTGAAGTCACAGTTCTGTCTCACATGTTATACCGAAATGAACTGCAACATCAGATATGGACCTATATAGCTCCTCAACTGAAACAGAGGGAAATTTTGTGACCTAGTTCTTGGCAGTGAAGCATGGAAAAGAAACAGAACTAAAGCATTTCTACACAGAAAGAGAAACAGTAAAATGCAAGGGCTAAATACAGAAGATGTTTACAAGTCAGACCACCGAAGTAACATATCAATATGTATAAGGAACACATAACACTCAATAAGAAAAAATTACATGTAATCTGCATTATATATGAGTAAGGGGTCTCAAATGGACCCTATGGTTTGTAAGTATGAAAGACAGACGTCACTTCAGTAATGATCAGGAAAAGGAAACCAAAATCATTGTCTCATACTTGCTAAAGTGGTCATTATAAAAGAGCTGAAAAAAAATCTTAAAGGTAAATGTTAAAGGTAAAGAGAAAGGAAGCTCATGGTTTGTGACTATGAAGGGTCTTAAAAATTAAAATGGTGGTCTGGGCATGGTGGTGCACATCTTTAAACCCAGCACTCATCAGGCAGAAGCAGGCAGAATTTGTGTTCATGGTCAGCCTGGTCTACAAAGTGAGTTGCAGGATAGCCAGAGCTACATAGTGAGACCCTGTCTTAAAGAATAATTAAAAAAGGTGTTACCATGCGATTAATAATGCTAATTCTCTGTGTGAAAAGAAATAATGACAGTATCTTACAAGAAGAACTATGCTTCTGTGTTCTTTGTGGTATTAGGCACATTGGCTGTGACCTGGCCGTGAGGATCAGTGATTGGATGAATAGATGGATGGATGGATGGATGGATGGATGGATGGATGGATGGATGGATAGAATATGGGGTCTACAGACAATGTACTAATGATACCTAATATTAGAAGAGAAAGAGATCTTGCAATGGATGGACTTGGATGACAGTAATGAAGTAAGTCAGGCACAGAACACAAACACTACCTAGTATCCTTTATGTGTGGTCAATAAAAATGTCAAATGGTAGAAACAGAAAGCATAGGGTGGCTACCAGAAGTAGGCTGGGTAATGTTGACCAAAGGCTGTAGATTTCAATGATGAGAGATGAACTAATTCCAAACACCTAGTTTGCAACATGATAATTAGGTAACAACGTGCTCTATTCTTGAAATTTGCTGAAAGAGTAGATTTTATTTTCAGCACACCATATAAAAGTACCTATGGAAGGTGATAACTGTGATAATTCTTTTTATTATGGTAATTCTTTTACCATGCATATATCAAGACAACACTTTTTATATCTTAAATATATGCAATTTTTGGTAATCACATATCAACAGTTCTGGAAAGATGATGATGATGACAGTCATGATGATGATGACATTATTCTCTCACACAGTAGTGGTTTATAGGCCCTATCTTCCTTTCATTTCATTTTATTTTTTTTAACTAGTTCTAATTTTAAAAAGATGATACAATTCTTGATGGGTCAGCTGTCCTTATGAGAGAGAGTTGTCAGGCTGTTTGTAAGGATCCACATCCACTCAATTGGTGTAAATCCACTCAGACACAAGTAGCCTTAGGAAAATCCAAAGTTTGAGCTAATTGGGTTGTATTGTATATAAGATATTCAGATGAGGTATTGAAAACAAGACTTCAGAGTTTACCAAGGATACTAAAACTGGAGGCTGAACAAATAATGAGGAATGAAACAATCAGCCTCAAAAGGATTTGGATTGTATAAGTAATTGGATCAGCAGATGGCAAATGCAGTTTGGTACAGGAAAATGTAAAATAGACTTGAAGCAAAAGAAACAAACTGGAGAATGTGTGCTAACTGGAACAATCATCCAGAATGCTGACCAGGAAATGGAAGGGAGGGGCCGCCATAAAACACGAATCACAGCAACTCTTTGCTTGTGGCCAATTCTGTTGTTTTACAGTCCCATCAGCAAGGATGCACATGCGCATTATGTATGCTGGGAGCTGAGTGCCCTATGGAAACTGGCAGGGCCTTGAAATTTTCAGTCATTTTACCTCCCAGTTTTGTGAAGACACCTTTCAAAAACCATTCTGGGGTTTTGCTTATTTTTCATGCCCATTTTTCTTCTTTGCTTAGGCTCATGCACATGACTCCATAATTACCCTTCTCAGACATTGCTGGGAAGATCCAGAACAGTGTTTTCCGGTTACTTACTAATTACCCTATATTTCACCTTGTCAGAAAATTCCCAAGAGGAGCCACTTAAGGGTATCATTCCCCATTTGCCCGTTCCCTGAAGATACTGTGTACTTTAGCAGGGTTGGAGATCAACTGCTTGGTTCTAGGGAATTACAGGTAAGGGGTGGGGTGTGTGTGTGTGTGTGTTGTAAGAAGTATCTGGTCAGTCTATTTTAAATGAGAAATATCTAAATGTCTTGTCTAGAGACCGACACAGTGCTACTAAGGAAGAACTGGCAACTGGCTTTAGGCAGTACAGTAATGCATCTGCTGTAGGTCATCTTTGGGAGATATTTTGAAACACAAGTGAGTGAAGAGAAAAGAGCAGAAAGCACAGTGCCTGCTCCTCGGACTGACTGATTAACTTGCCAGGACTCAGGACACCAGGCCTGTCTGGAAAACGACATTAGTAAACTCCACTGTGCTTGTCAGGGGGGCAAATGAAATAATGCTGAGATTTTTATTGCATACAAATACTAGCTAAGGTAAAAGCTTGCCAAAAAAAAAAAAAAAAAAAAAAAAAAAAAAAAAAAAGAAGAAAGAAAAAAAAAAAAGTAGCCAGTGAACTGCTCTGCTCCTGCTATAACGTGCTTTTAAATGGATGATTGAGGCAGCCATGGACAGCCAGCCGGAGTCAGTGTTCCCTTTTCATCTGTTGCCCCAGGAATTCTCACCCAGAGTTGATCTGTGTAACCAAGTAGGTACTGAAAGTAGTAGGTGTTTTCTTTTGTGTATAGTGAAAATGTGCCAACAGAAGGTTACTAGCCCTGTCCCCCATGGTTCTGTTACTCCCAGGGAGCAACGTTTTGAATAGCACTCTTCGGTGTTTAGATCTAGTTGCATACCCTATGGTCACCGATACTCAGCTCCAGCTTTTGTTGTGGAGAATGGAAATGACTTCCCCTGGCCTGACAAGCACATAAGAACCACCCTTTCATTACCAACTGAGGTCTGTTTTTCATGTGCAGCAAGTAAAACTGAAGTCTGTTTACAAATCATGACTAAACCCATAGGGCAAAGTGGCCTGTGGAATCAATTCATCCTGTGACTATGTGAAAATGACCATGGCTTTTTTCGTATTGAAATTCTGTATTAGTTAGGCAGGCTCATCTAGAGTGTGACAGTTGGGTGAATTGAATTAAACAATGATAAAGCCCCAAACAATAGGAGTCAGCTAGGCGGAGGCATCCAAAGGCAGAACGCCCTGGAATGAGGTTTACCATAACCCCAGCTCCACATGCGTGGCTGTAGACATGGCTACCGTGTAATTAACTGAGCAGTAAGTTAGGTGTTTAAAAATATTTTTTCAGGTGCTTTTTTGTATTCATGATAGATTCCCAACACCAAAAATCAATCTCAATCAAAGCGGCAACTGAGTTTATCATAAATTATCATGGAAAGGTTTTCTACTGAGTAGATGGTTAATTACTACCTAATTTGAATATTTTTGCATATTAATGAGAAAAGGATGAAATTCATTTTTAGATTCTTAACTTCAGCTGAGGAAACCCATGGAGATAATAGCTTCTTTAAAAAGGACATGTGATTTTTGTTACTAAAGGAGATACTGATTTATTTTTTTCCAAAATTTACTGACTTGTTTTAAGTTGATGAATAGATTGGTATATTTTGCCGTTAATATACTATAACCAAAATGAAAGGCAACTCCATTACTTGACACTGTAGCCCCTAGCTGCCTGCCAGGTAAGAAAAATGGAAAGTAGATGAAGAACATGGTAAGAAAAAGTGTAACCTTGCTTCGTCCTTCAGATTCTAGACGCAGACGTTTGTGCTTCCAGTTATGAATGCATTTTTATGTCTTATATTTTTTTTTGCCACATGAAATTCTATGTATATTTGTTTACAAGAAACATTTAGATCTAGAATAAGCATATGGAGCTGAAGGAAGAGATGTACACTTAAAATTATTACTGCACTCTTCAAATTGAAAAAGTGACTGACAATTGCCTCAGGCTTCAGAAATTGTTGCTCGCCAGAAGTCAAAAGTGACTTTAAGAAAGTGCCCTTGAAATCGTTCTTAGCATTACAAATAAAGCACAATCTTTCTATTATTTTTATGTGTTTAGAGACAGTAATTCAGCCAGGCACAGTGGCTAATGCCTTTAATCCCAGAATTTAGGAGGCAGAGGCAGGTGGATCTCTGTGAGTTCTAGGCCAGCCTGGTCTACAAAGCAAGTCCAGGATAGCCAAGGTTACACAGAGAAACCCTGTATTGAAAAATCAAGAGGTGGGGGTAGGGGAATTCAAAGAACAAATTATTTCTATCCTTTCAGTTTTTTTCCTCCTTCATCGCTTATTTCCTTTGTAAACCCATTTGTGACATAGTTTAAGACACCTTTCTATGAATTCTATGAATTTCTATGAATTCTATGAATTCAGTTAAGTTTACCCAAGATTTGTTGCAGACCAATGAAGACCAGTCACCATGAATTAAATTGCATACGTATTTTCATATTTTTGAACTAAAACTTCATGCCAGGTAGGTAGGTAATATAAACAACTCATTCATTCTTTCTTTTTTGTTTTTGTTTTTGTTTTTGTTTTTTTTTGGTTTTTCGAGACAGGGTTTCTCTGTGTAGCCTTGGCCATCCTGGACTCACTTTGTAGACCAGGCTGGCCTAGAACTCATAGTGATCCGCCTGCCTCTGCCTCCCGAGTGCTGGGATTAAAGGCATGCATCACCACGCCCGGCTCCAACTCATTCATTCTTACAGACCAATTCTTACAGCACAACATTCAGAAAGGCCTCAGACAAATTGTAAAGTTCTTACTTCTATTACTTGGCACTGTATTTTACTGGGGAGTCGGCTTGGATTGGAACTTGGAACTTTATTCGGGCTAATGGACTTTAATGCATGATCATGGAGTTCAATAGATGTCTGAAAATTATTTAACTCAATAGAAGCATGTAGAAACAGAAAGAGTTCTCTGGCTGAATATGAGGAGCATGTCTTTCGCAACAACCTGAATATACAAGCTAGCACATACCTGATAAAGAAATCAGTCCCAACCTTCTTCTGTCTTTGCATCTTCCATCATGGCCAAGATCTTTTGGGTCAGAAAGTGAGAAGAATTTTCCAACCCATGAGTGGTAGACTCTGAAAGTGGCAATGATAGTATATCTTTTTGTAAAACAGGCAAGCCACTTAAAGGAGAACTAAAACCCTTGATGTTTCCAATTGAGCCATATGCCAGGGTAACTCTCAGGATAAGAAATGAACGATATTTTTTTTATGCACAAAGTGGGATTTAAAAAAAAAAAAAAAAGAAATCAAGAGTGGCATTCGCATGAGCTGTCCACTCCCCCTCTCCTCCTTCTGGTCTCTTCCAGTCTTTTTTTTTGCCAAAGAACTGAGAATGAATTTTTGAGAGCCAAGGATATGGAAAAGAAGACAAAATAAAGCTGGGAAAATTTTGTCGGAACTACATCCACTTCTTTAATATATTTCAATAGTCCTGTGTCATCAGTTGGTAGATTTCCTTTTCAGCACTTTACAGTATACTTTGTTTTTCCTTAATTAAGTTTAACAGGCTGGAATTAATTATTGCTGGGTAGTTGAAATCTGTTGGGCTAAATTTCAACTTTAGCTAGTGGGACTTAGTCTGTAGTCGCCACTGAAATAATCAACTTTAATAAATTATGTTTTCTCCGTGTTTTCTAGATCATCAATATGCAGAGTGGTTGCAAGGTACAGTTGTGGTATAAGATAACTGACCTTGTGTGACTCAGGAGTTTTTCCTAGTAAGCTCCTGTGTGGAAAGTTATAGGGGTTCATATAAAACACTGAGGTTGCAAACGCATCTAAAAAACACTCAAAAGAATCCTCTTCTATCCTTCAAATGAAGCTACATAAACATTCATTTCACTTGTCAAAAAGATAATGTGCAAATTATCTCTATCCTAGTCAATTCAATATGCTTGCATAAAATAATTCAGAAATATTTAGAGACCATTATCCAAAATTAAATGTTTTGGGGCCTCTGAAAAGTTTAGTAAGGGATTGGTCTAAAACAGGAAAAAAATCTCAAAGTACCAAGTATGCACTTGGACACACACACACACACACACACACATACACACAAATAGAATGGATTTCACATACATAATGAAGCGTATGAGCAGGTGTTATCTTTTTTGCATATGAGAATGTTAAGAATATTAATTGAGGTATCAGATTGCTCTGTGAATAATTTATCTAAATGTATAGCCTCACTATACTGAGAATATAAAAGGAGGAGTGAAGGTGCTAGTTGATCAAGTGAAAAAAGAACGAGGTCAGTATAATACCATGTTCTTTTCCCAGCACGTGTTCTGTATTCGATCACATTCTCCACAACATTGTTGTTATTTTCTTCCTCCAATTTATCCAATTACCTGGATTACTGGTTGACGGTAGGCACAAAAAGACTCCCTGATCTAGCTTTGGCTGTAGTGTGGCTCTGAAGTGCTGCTCTCTGGTGCTCTGCAGAGTTTACAGTGTTTGCGCTGTCTATCTGCTCATGATCATTTAAACCTTCATCATTACACTGTACTGGCATTGTTCATTGCCGTTCAGCATGACTGCCCACATCAAGCAGATCCTAAATAGATCCTAATTTTACGAAAGAACAAACAACAACAACAAAAGACACTGAAAACAACAAAAACAAAAAATACCACTGACTGGGCTAGAGCCTGTGGTCATGTGTGTCTAATGTATAAAGCCCTTCTCCAGCCAGGTCAGTGATGGATCTGACCCATCTTAACCTCCTCACGTGTGAGCTGTGCCACAATTCTTAATGATGTGAGCAGTTGTTCTCTCTCTCTCTTCGTCAAATGGCTCTAAATGACCACAAATAGCTTAAAAAAAAAATTAAACTATATGACAAATAATGAGTCTGAAATACTTAACAGTGCCATCTCAATTATCAACATTGGGCTAATGGGTGATTGGTTCTGTGAGTACTCTGAATGGATAGGCTAACCTCAAATTAGGATCAGCTATTTACAAGGCTGTGGACCTATGGGGTGGTCTTAAGAACAAAAATTTTAGCTTGAGGAATTGCTTGCATCACCTGGTGAAGGGCTTGTTGGTGATTAAATCCATGCACACAGATTGTTGGGTTATAAAAACAGACCAAACCCAGGTTATTGACTGTGAAGAGTCAGCCAGAAGCGGATGCTTCTTTTGCCCTCCAGGGCTCTTTTCTTGGAAAGAAAGATGTATACAATGCAATGCTTTATAGCTGAACTTTCTACACTTTTACCATTCTAGTGAAGACATATGCGTTTATTTCTTTTCTACATTTCAATCTATTCACTAGGTTTTAATAATATGGTAATAGTCTACAACAAAATTTGGTTCCTTAAAGTTAAATCTCAGGCTAGTTCTATGCCTTATCTTTGATGAAAAAACAAAAAAAAACAAAACAAAAAAAAAAAACAAGAAAAAAACAAAAACAAAAACAACAACAAAAAAAACCAAAACAGAATTGTTATTTGTTAGATTGCGTATGCTTCCATGTTCACAGAATATGTTTAACTTTTTGTGGGACAATATGTGGTGAAATTATCATAATTCTTACAATTACAAGTGCTCAATTAATAGTTTGCTAATTTTTAGTACTACACTGCATTTTAGATAACTATTCCTATGCAGAAATACAATTAAAAAACCTATGACTTTATTTTTATATTTTTGATTTTGTCCTCTTGATGTAAATATATATAATATGGACAATTCATTTTACAACGTGGTTTTTTATCAGCACAACAGAAATAGCTCTGTAAACTTGTAGCATTTTTCTGTGAAGATCTTGAAATAAAAATAATCAACAGTAAATACCCAAACTACAGCTGCAGTTTTAAATATTTTATAATCCAATCAAATTGTTTGAGTAGTAATGCATTTAAATGTTGTTATGGAATCCCCTCCAGACGTTTTAAAATGGTTACTCTCTTCCTCGGTTTGCTAGTTCTGAGTTTCATAAGGGATGACAGTTTTTAATAATGGAGCATTTGACTTACAGAGCAGTGTTTCTTTTTGCATCTCAATATGATCTGTAATTTTCTGTCTTGACTTTCAGAGGGACACAGCTACAAATTATCTTTTATTAATGAACATATATGCATCTGTTGTCACTCCTGTAATTAAAATGATCTTAAATGAAAAGTTTCACCTGAGTCATTTAGCATCTCTTTAGGTATTTAGAAGAAGTGATTTCACCATAAGGAGAAAATACATCAGGCTGAAATTCCATGCAAAAAATACTTTCATAAAAGCCCCAAGGTAGACCCCATCCTTAATTAAATATGATGTGATATTTGAGGCCAGGTCTAGGACTAGATGTAGCTTAAATTATTTTTAAATCAAATGGCTTAAAAGTGGAATTGGGAAAGGTTTCTATGGCAAAGCTTATATTAACCGAAGGCTCACAGTATGATGTATTTTGGACTAAAACACGTTCCACAACTCATGCCACAGTTTTACAAGACAACTTTCATCTTTAAATAAGAACTCACGGACCAATAGAAACTAAGGATTGCAAATACCAAACCTTGGAATGCAAGTTTTCTGGCCTGGACTTCGCATGTGTGTCAGGTGGTGGCACACACTTGTTTAATTGTACCAACACATAATGTAACCAATAGGTAAAGAATACCCATCCAAATAAAACTGTCTTAACTGTTTGACACATGAATATTCTATAACATGGATTTTTTTGTTTTAAAACATTGGATTTACCCTTCTCTTTGTGTGTTAGATTAATCTAAAACATTTTTTAAGCAATGTTGTGTTTGACTTAGAGTGAAAAAAGTAAATTGACATCATCACCTCTCCTTGTTGGCATTCAGAATTATTTGCTTACACTTTAACATCCTTCATTCAATTAGTGGCTTAGAGTAGGCAGATAAATACTGTTAGATACTGCTAAAAGTATTTTCGTCTTTGAATTAAAATATGATGTAGAAAACAGATGAGAAGATACAATAATAAGGATTTGTATAACTGGGTGTTACTAAAAGCAAGATCAGATAAAAATGCACTTTACAATTTTATAGCTTGATATGAAAAACACAGTTTGATATCCTAATATTCTATGTGTACTCTGAATTTTCTCCGGATTCAAAAAGCAGGTACAACTCGTGAAAATGACTTATTCTAATAAACTAAGATTATAGAATAAGCATACAGGAATGTACAAAAACACAGATGCGAATGGAATGTCAAAGAGTGCAAAAAGTGGCAGAAATATTTGGGTGCAATATGATAACAGTTAGTGGGACAAGGATACTGAAAGCCATAGACAGGTTTGCTAATCAAAAAGTGGTTGGTTAAACACATAACATCCATGGCACTACTGCACTACTGGGTAGACCTAGCTTGTCAGCGTAGTCATATGAAACACCATTTAACCATTATGTAACTTCTATAAAATATATGTTTACAATCAACTGAGTATAATAACTAATGAGTTTCTATGATATGGTTAATTAACTGGAAATGCATAGTAGGGCCAAGCTTGGGCACTAGGTCTTGTCACATTTTGGTTAAATGTTCTTAGCTGGTCAACTGGTAATGGATCTGTTTGGATCCGTATAAACAAATAATGATAGAACAATACATTGAGTGGCTTAAAAAGCAGAAGCATTCCTTACAGCTCTGGAGGCTGGAATGTCCCAACTGGGGAACAATGGACTTGCTATGTGGTGAGTTCTCGCTTTCTGGTTCATAAACAGATGTTTTCCTGTAGGATTCTCACATGGAAGAAGGGTAAGAGATCTATGGAGTCTCTTTTAGATGGCTGCCAATCCCATTTATGAGAGTGGCAGTTTCATGATCATGTCTCAAGGGACCCATCCCCTACAGTCAGCCCATTAGTGGTCAGGATTTTAACCTGTGAATTTGGGGAGGACTTAAGTGTTTAGTTCTCAGTAGTCTAGAAAAGATAAATGCACTTCCCTCTTTATCTAAAAAGCAATTGAGATGATTGAATTCTTGATTTTTCTCTGAAGTTCCCAGCAGAAGTTATTTGACTAACACAAAGCATTCTTGTAATAAAACTCACCACTCTTTAAGCAAATCATTACTATTTAATTAAGCCACAGGAATCTTCTCTTACACAACTGAGTGTTATAAATGTGAGATTCCCAAGTCTTCTGACTTCCTTCCATGTTAAGCTTTGATCCAAGTTTACAGGCTACCCTTTTCATCAGCATCACTTCATATATTCACTCTATTCTTTTTTTTTTTACTTTATTTTTTTTATTAATTTATTCTTGTTACATCTCAATGTTTATCCCATCCCTTGTATCCTACCATTCTTCCCTCCCCCTCCCCCCATTTTCCCATTATTCCCCTCCCCTATGACTGTTCCTGAGGGGGATTACCTCCTCCTGTATATGCTCATAGGGTATCAAGTCTCTTCTTGGCAACCTGCTGTCCTTCCTCTGAGTGTCACCAGGTCTCCCCCTCAAGGCGATATGGTCAAATGTGAGGCTCTATTCTTACACTGTGATCTTTCTTAGTTGAGAAATTCTTCCCCGTGGAAAATTTCCATACCCATCCCTCTGATGGACTATAACCCAAATCCCAATTGACACCCGAGTCCTTTTGTGCAGGTGCTGTTTTCTTATACTGACAGGCTTCATGCACTCAATGGACAATCTCAGGTGTCTGACTTGCTTGGGTAATTTCCATGGCTTGTTCATTGTAAACCTAGACCATAGTTGCAGAGTTTGCTTTTGCAGGAAAAGGCCTCGTTTGCTAATTCTTCTTGTATATCAATGAGATCTCAGAACTCAAATGAAAATTTGATTTGCAAGCTTCCTGTTGCTCATTTACGTCAATTACTACTAGACACTAATAAACAATGGCGGCATTTTATTTCTTTTTGTATGTAAATTCAGCTGTTATCTAAAGCTTAAGTAAACTTCTGTTTTTTTTTTTTTTTAAATATTTAGCAAGTATGTACTTAGGGCTGCTTAGGCATTGTTGGGTACTAGTCTGGCATGCGGCCGTGGAGGGGGACGGGGCAAGAATGCCACTTCCAGTGAGTAGGCTGTCTTACTCAAAACAACTGAATTGATGGAGTGTGTTGCTTGATTGAGTCCTAGGACAAACAATAGCAACATCTCCGTATTCCTTCTGGAATAACTAGATTTGCTGTCACTTGACGTTCAGAATTGAGTCCGGCTTGTCCATAGTTAAGTATTCATGGACACTCCAATCATGACCACTAACATATGTGATTATCCGTGTAGATCATCATCTTCAGTAACACATACATGCTCTATGAGTGCTCATGTTAGTTTCTCTGCATTTTGAATGCGTTGCTTTCTCACTTCCCACGTTGGGCTTCTTTCAGCAAATCACAGCAATTGTGTAAGAAGAAAATGAACATGGAAACCATCATGGAAGTTACAAAGCAGCCTCTCTTGGAGTAGACGAGAAACCCATGACAATGGACGAGGCCTCTTCAGAGCTGGTCTTTGAAGCTACTAGAATGCATCACCAACTGGGTGTGTAACCCGGCTTAGAAATCTATATTCTTGGAGTACAGAAATTTAGCTGATTTGAGAAGGTAGGAGTTATTGTATTTCCAAGTATATGTTCCATTAAATATCAGTCTTAAAAATAGTATGAATAAACAAAATATGTAGGGCCATATATTGAATATTTTGGGATGTCCTAGCAGGGAGTTAGTTAATTCGTTTTAATAGTTTTTCATTCTTTAAAATTCTACACATTGATAACGTCCATTCACTGCTATCTTTCTCCCATTGTCCCCGGAGAAAAACCCTATCATCCTCCTAACTTCATATTTTCTTCTATTATCAAGAACCCTGAGTCTATTTAGTGCTGTCCATGCTCCTGTAGGTATGTGAACATCCATGACACATGAGCAACACGCCAGTGGTCACATTCCCAAAGGAGAGTCACTATCCCTTCCTCAGGAGCAAGTAAGTACCAATAGTTAGTTCCTCTGGTGGGGTGGGCCCTCATGAATTTCTTGCTATCTATGCTTGAATTTTGGTTGGCTTTATCCTGTGCAGGTAGCCATAGCTATTATGAGTTTGAAACATGTAACAGCCATGTCAGGTAAATGAGTCACCATTTCACATCTCCCCACAGACCCCCATTATTTTTATCTCTCTTCTGTGGTATTCTCTGAGCCTTTGACGGTGGGAGTTAATACAGGTGACCCGGACACAACCGAGGACTCAGAGTTATTTATAGTCAGCACGTTGACCAAATCATGAGTCGCTGCATTAACATTAACTACTACCCACTGCACAAAGGAGCTGCCTTGATCAGAGTCAAGAGTAGCACAAATCTACTGGCACAAACACAAGTGTTTAAGATGCAGTTTGGCAGCATGAGTCCTCATCAAAACCAACAACACTAAGTTATCCCAAAGCCTGTGATCTTCTCAGTCGTAGGCTTTTGACCGGGTCTACAGCGCCAGACCTGAAATCTTGTCACGTAGAGCAGGCCTCACGCTCAATCAGGAAGAAGTCGGTTACTCCTTCAACTTTTGTGCCGCTATTTCACCTGCGGGCACATTTTTGCTTCAGGTCAATGTTGCATCATTCAGGGTCAGCACTGTGTAAGACCACTGACCTCTTTTCTTTCTCAGCAAACTCTACTGTGTCTTCTGGCACTATGTAAGCCATTCTTCAAGGAGAGAGTTTCCTGCTCATTTTGAGGTTGATTTTTCTATGTCTGCCAGCAGCAAAATCTTGAGTTGTATAGTTTTAGTTACTGTAAAGTTTCTCAAGACTTTTTAGCCAATATTAAATGTGTTTCTCTAAGAAATGAGTATAAAGTTTTATTTTCCCCAAATATATTTTACTATAGAACTTAACATTTTTCTTAAATTATCTCTCATCAGATGCCTTTAGAGATGTAGTTTGGGGAATGTTGAGAGATAGGAGCATGGAAAGTAAACTGTCTATAATCTAGTATATCTGAGACTCTTAATTTGAATTATGTTATTAGTATTATAAATATTAATGAGTGCAAAGTTAATGCTATGACATCATACTCTTCCTCAGAGTTATAGAAACAGATATAGAAACATGAAAATGTTCACTTTCTCTGTTTGAAACATTAAAAAATAAAATAAATTCAATCTAGACTCCCCCCACACAAATAGCTCCCAGAGAACCCAAGTTTGTGCTGAGAGGAACACTTGGGACTAGGCTACATGCTTCCTGGTTGGAAGATCAGCTCTCAGCGTTTCCATCTCAGGTGTGCCTTTGAGAAGTAAGAGTGGCAACCATTGTGAATTCTCTCAGAGGCCCATTCAAAGTCACCTCTCAGGGAATAGTTGGACACCTAGAGAGACCTTGACTGTCAATACCTCAGCCACCAGGGGTAATTGAACAACTGGTCTGTATTAGGATGGCGGCAAATGCTTGTCTCAGTTTTTCCAAGTCCTATAAGGGCAGGGACGTAAACATAAACTTAGAGAAGCTATCCGATGGACAAAAGTCAGATAATAAACAGAGGTGCTGCCGAGCAGAGGCAGATGTGACTGATGATGAAAGCCACAGGCTCTCAAGGTCTGTCGTCTCCAGAAATACCAGTGCAGACATTTCTCCGAGGGCCTGGGAGGATTGCAGTGCAGAGATACCAGTGCAGACATTTCTCCGAGGGCCTGGGAGGATTGCAGTGCGGAGATACCAGTGCAGACATTTCTCCGAGGGCCTGAGAGGATTGCAGTGCGGAGGTACCAGTGCAGACATTTCTCCCAGGGCCTGGGAGGAATGCAGTGCGGAGATACCAGGGCAGACATTTCTCCGAGGGCCTGGGAGGATTGCAGTGCGGAGATACCAGGGCAGACATTTCTCCCAGGGCCTGGGAGGAATGCAGTAGGCCATACACTTCCTTTCTCTGTACTTCTACTTGTACCTACAATTAAGTGTTATGTTTTAGAATCATAACCCAGAAGAGAATTCCACTGGGGAGTCAGTATCCCAGTCCCTCTGCTAGAACCTTCCAGACTCCAGAGATGACCTTCTTCTGTGTGGCAATTGCCTTGGAGAAGAGATATATTTAGGCAACCTACGAAAATAGTGATCTCAGTTTTTTGTTTGTTTGTTTGTAGAAAGTAGAGCAATGCTACAGTTCCTCTAAGATTTCCCCCCCCCCCCTTTGTTGGGGGGGACGGAGGGGGAGAGTATATATACGTTTGTTTCCAGACTTAGTTTGCAATTCTTTTATAAGTGAACTTCGTGGGTGAAATGTTTTCCTTTTACTCCCTCAAATATCTAAAATAACAGCACCAACAACGTTTCCACTGCACAAAGCTTCTGGGAAAATCTGAACAAAGACCGCAGCCAGCAAAGGACAAAGGCCCAGAAGAAAGTATTGAGTGGGTCAATAATTTAACAAGTTCAGAAAGTGTGCAGTATCCGCTCTCACAGAGATCTGTAAGATAGATTTCTTCATTAAAAATCTATTAAGGGGTAGAAGGAATTTATTAAACAAATTATTAATATTTCAGGGCACTGCTAACTAGCAAATTAAAACAAAGATAAAATAGGAAAAGGAAAATATATTTCATGATTAAAAATGAATTTCTACTTCACAGTGAATTTTACCAAAGGCTAATTATAACCCAAACATTTCAGTTTAGGAATTTAATTTCCCCCTATTCTGAATCATGAGGTAACAAGCACTCTGTGTTGTTTTTCCTTTTGTTTTATCCAGTACATCTCAGAGTCATGTTTTCTCTTTGTAAGAAATAAAGCGCACATATATTACTTACATGAAGTACTTATAGTGGATAGTTTTTCCTCACTGTTACAAATAACCACAAACGATAGCAAAAAACACACATATTTTTCTTTCCTTTATAACCGCATCTTGACCCCCAATGACCTCCAGTTTATTCTGAGTGTTTTAGTTTGCAGTTATAAGTGGGGGCTTTGTGTTTTTAAATAATGCTTCTGGAGGTGTTGGGCATGCAGCATGTAAGCTGTGTTAGCTTTATGGGAAGTAAAAAAGATTCAGATTTAAGCTGCAAGTTATAGCTTCATCAAAAACAACTTTGAAAAACTATTCTTTATTCTTTTTATTTCAGTCAAATATTTGGTTCAATTAACTAAAACCCTATTAAATGCCATTTGGAATACATTCTGTAACTTATGACAGTACAGCATTATAAAAGCTTTTAAAGGTTTTATTAAGAGGCTGTCATTTGTCATTTGAATCCAGACACTTTTGAAGGATTGCTTATATATTCTGAAATAATGAAACTTGTTTTGCTTTTAATGATCTAGCCATGCATGCATGCCTACGTCTATCAAATATTTCTCAATCATACTTTTTGCTAAAATATTGCAAGCTTCTTGGAGGGAAACTACAGAAAATTTGGGTCTATCCTTAGAAAAAGAAAACTTGACAGACTAGTCAAGAGATTAGATGGTCACAGCTTCCGACTTGAACAAAGTAATTTGCAGCAAAGGCTGAATGAGTATTGAGAAGCAGTGAAGCTCGGTGAAGGCACCACCGGTATGTGTACAGCCCAAAACAGGTGATTCTGTGATGGAGCTACCTGAGATGGAGAACTCCCTCTCGGCAACCTCTTAGCTTCAGGCTGTGTGCCGAGAGTTCCGATTTCAGGGGTTTCTTCAAGCCCCACTTCCATGAGGTGCTTGAGAACCATCTTTTGGGTGCTCAGGCCATATTACCAACTCCTAGAAAGTCTCAAGGGACCTACTTTGATAATCTGTGGCTTCCCTTGGCCCTGGCTCCCTGCTGCGGAAGCATAGCGCAGAAAAGCGGTGGCAGGTTTTACCCAGGGGTTTGGAGAGAGTAGCACTCAAGGAAGACGAGGAAGGCTTGCTGGGCAAAGAGACATTTGGCTTGAAGAGGAGAAGAATGGTGGTTTGCTGGGGTTGCTTCAGGGAGGAGGTTGGTCTAGGATGAAGAGCACAGAAAGCGTCTCAACCACAGACCTAGGTG